>NC_046662.1:137213474-137225702 GCF_010883055.1 Belonocnema kinseyi
ACGCTGGAACCTGTTGCTCACTCATAGCTGTACTGACGAATTGACTGAGTCAAACAGCTCACCAAGCGTTTTACCCACTCCTAACACACTACATTACAAGAAACTACACTATGAGAGTGCTTGCGATTGGCTAAGAAAAGTATTTGTAAAATTCTGGTTTATATTTGATCGTATTATGTGTTTTTGTTTTTGCCCTCAACGATCTCATAAAATTATGCCCTCCATATTTCGCGAGTGAAAGGTGTAATTCTAAGTAGTGCCAATTTTTATTTCCGATTAATCGACATTTTTATCGTATACCATCCTTGCTCTCTTCGATTAAAAAAAATCTCCTTTAATTTACAATCACAGAAAATTAGTTTTTGAATTTTTCATAATTTACCGCGAGTTCAATTAAGGGAATGTGACATAGATAAATACCTATATTACCGACCTCACTTCTTCAGTTCTCTGAATGTTTTTTTGCACCTAAGAACTTATTTTGTGAATAAAATATCCAGCTGATACTTTGGAAAATGTATTAGAGTACAATAAAGTACGTTTAGGTACTGCATTTTGGTAGGAACTTCACTGAAAATTATTTTATCTTTTTTCTGAACCTCGACATTTTTTGAACGTTGGAACTTTTTCTATACATAAAATATCGGTCTCAAACTTTGAGAAATGCAAGAGCCGAAAGAAAACTACGTTTGAGTACAAATCTTAATAATAAAAGATATAAAAAAATATTTCAACTATCAATTCCATCGGCAAGATGTCGAGTCCGCGAGTTTGTAAATCCCCGACGCGTTAAAACCTGAGTTCGTTAAACACGTAGTATCGCGACTAAGAGACTCCGCACGAGAGTCCATTGAAGGTAAAACTTTTGAAACTGTAGCAGAGTTAGTTAAACATCTTAAAGACGCATTTTCTCCATCTATCCGCTCTTTTGATGCGTATTATAGCGAAATAGGTCGCGAAAAAATGGAACGCTCAGAGACAGTGGCGGAATTCGGCAGCCGTCTCAAAATTTAGTGCGACAGGCAAAGGCTGCTCTACTTGCCACAAACCCCACAGCGGACGAAATCACCGCTATAACCAACCTGGTGGGCAAGACTGCCTTGCAAACTTTTAGAAAAGGATTACAAACGAAAATTGAATTACGCGTTACCCTACAAAATCCAGCTACACTATATACTGCCGTAGACCTTGCGAAAGAATATTCTCAGTATTTGAATGAAGCCGCCGAACATCGCGGTGAATATAACACTTTGCCACAACGCGTTTTATCTTTTCCAAATCCACGTAGTCACACTCCGTCACAAACTCGTTATCCATCGCAATCAGAAAATCAGCCATATTTGCTGCGTCGCTCCAATGGCGCGCACCAACAGCAGAATACAGGTTATCAGCGATATCCTTCCCAACAACGACCTAGTACGAAGACCGCGATGATAGCTAGCGATCGCCAGCTTGAAGGTGACTCACGACATCCATTGATATCCTTCCTAGCAACGGCCTAGTACGAACACGGCGATGATGGCTAGCGATCGCCAGCCCGAAGGTGACTCGCGACATCCTATCGAAATCGAGAGTCTCCAAAATATTGGAGATGATTTAATTTCCGTCGTACCAGGACCGTGTCCCTCACGTTGCCCTAATTGCCTGTTTGATTTCACCGCGCTGAATTGGCAGGACTCCGCGCGATTATTTGTTGTAAATAACGACACAGAGGTATCTGTCGTCGAAGGCGAGACTAAAACCGGTCATTTAAACTCATTGAGCGCTCGCCTAAGATTTGTCCCGGCGAGCGACAGCCAGAGGTCGAACAGCACATCGGTATCCGCCAAGTTAAAAGTAAGCAACGTCCCGAAAAGAAATCAAGAACCTGCCCTGTAATAAATGTCAAATCTCTAGATTTTAAAAACAGGTCAACTATTTTTTTAATAGATACTGGATCCGGATATTTCGATTATAGACGTGGAAGCGCTTGACCCGGAAATAGAGATCGATCCTGTTGAAAGTGTTTTCATCACCGGAATAACGACTTCCCAAATTGAAACCTTGGGTTCCGCTAGTATTCGTATTTTGGATACGACGGTAAAAGTTCAGGTGGTTAATTACGATCTGCCGGTACCTAGTACGGCCGGGGTTTTGGGGATTGATTACTTAGACGAAGAGGAAGTCGATATTTCTTTTAGACATAAAACAATAGTTACTCTCAGTAATCCTATGAAGCCCATTCCATTCATATCTTTTCCGATCATTGAACAGAAAGTCATTGAACCCAAAAAGAGAGCCACAGTTCTAACAATTAAGGCCAGAACTCGCCAGGTCATACCCATTGAAGTGTCGAATTCGGACCTTAAAGAAGGTTATCTACCCCTACTTAATGTCAGCAAAGACGTGTTACTTGGCAATGCAGCTGTGCCGGTCAAAGACGGTACTTGTTTTGCGATGGCAATTAACACTAGCGAAAAAGACGTAGAGATAGAGGTAGAACCTCAAGAACTTTTTCCTTTTGATATTTACAACTACGTAGACTCTGACGAAAATTGCATCCTCGACGAGGCTTTAAAGCCCTCACTGTCCAATCTATCGAAAACATAGCGAGTTCGCCTTATCCTAGAGAAGATTAACATAAAAAGTTTAGATAAACCAAGCCGCAAGCGAGTGATAAGGACAGTTAGGAAATTTCCGTATTTGTTTTTCCTTCCCGGAGATGAACTGCCAGGAACGCCTATTGCAAAACAATATCGACATCCGCCCGTCCACAAGGCGGTGATTCGAGAGGAAATACCGAAGTTGCTCAAACTAGGAGTTATCACCGCTTCCACGTCTCCTTACAGCTCTCCACTGTCGGTTATCCCAAAAAAACCCGACTCTCAAGGCAATCGGTGCTGGAGCTTAGTAATCGATTATCGCGCGCTAAATTCTAAGACCGTGGGAGATGCGTACCCTCTCCCCAATATCACTGAGATACTGGACCATCTGGGGGGTGCCAAATTCTTCTCGGTTTTTGATCTGACAGCTGGATTCCATCAAATTCCGATGAATCTGGAGGACAGATCGAAAACTACCTTTTCGGCCGAGGGTGGGCACTTTGAGTTTCTAAGAATGCCCTTCGGCTTGAAGGGAGCTCTGGCAACGTTCCAGCGTTTGATGGATTAAGTGTTGATGGGCTTGCAAGGAGAAGAATTATTGGTCTACCTTGACGACATTGTGATTTATGCATCTACACAAGAAGAGCATGATAAGAAGGTAAAAAGACTCTTCAGGCGTCTTTCCGAGGCTGGCCTCAGACTTCAACCTGAGAAATTTGTTTTTCTCTCTACCAAAGCGACTTACCTCGGCCATGCTATTACAGAGGAAGGGGTTAAACCAAATTCTACTAAAATAGAGGCAGTCGCGAAATTTCCTGTACCTAGGACCCAGAGAAACGTTAGATAATTTCTGGGAATCGTAGGATATTACACGAGGTTTATTCCCGATTTCGCAGTTCGTACACAGCCTCTAACAGATCTTCTGAAAAAGGGTAAGAAGTTTGAGTAGGGGGAGCGACAGCAGGCCAGTTTCGGGGATATGCGTGACGCGCTCTGTCATGAACCTGTTTTGCAATGTCCCAAGTTCGACGAGCCTTTCATCCTCACTAGGAGTGCTTCCGATTGTGCCATTGGGGCTATCCTCAGTCAAGGTAAAATCGGAGAAGACCTACCAATTTCGTATGCTTCGCGTAGAATGATCCCTGCCGAGAAAAACTATACAGCCACTGAGAAGGAGTGTCTGGCCATAGTCGATTATATTAAATATTTCCGGCATTATCTTTATGGTCGGAAATTCACAGTCATGACGGACCATCAAGCGTTAACCTGGTTGCATACAACTAGAGACGTAGGTTCACGTTTGATGCGTTAGCGGTTACGATTGCTAGAATATGAGTATGACATAAAATATAAGCCAGGAAAGATTAATAAAAACGCCGATGCTCTTTCCCGCAACTCAATCGAGAAGGAAGAGAAAATGGTTCTCATTATGACTTTCGAGCCCAAAAAGAAGAGAGGGCGATCAAGGAAGCAACAGCCTATAGATTCGGTACCCGACTCATCATCTGCTGTGCCGAGTAGAAATGTAAGTAAGGGGACGGGCCTGGAATCTAATAGTGATGGGATAGGCGATAGAGTCCGTGAACGCCGACGCGCTAGCCGATCCGAAACCCATGAAAAACCAGTACCAGTACCAAAGAAACGGATTCCGAAAATAAGAGAAAATGTTAAGGAGTGTTCTAGCTCTGATGATTCAGAGGAAGAATATTACACACCACCGTCGACTGTTAGGAAACGACTGGTACATTTCGATGACGAGGACGCGATTCAACGATTAGAATAGTTTAACGAGGATCCGCACTTTACTTTACAGAAGACAGCTGTCGTTATTTTACCCTCCGCAGGTAAAGCATCTGACTCAGAGTCAGAGGCAGAACTCGCGACTGTAAACGAGGTCAACGAGAGGGCTGGTCAAATTAATGAGACAGGTGTTGTTTACAATCCTCTCTCCCCTTCCCGCAATACTGGGACTTTACGAGACCGTCCCCTCTGCGACGCAAAAATAACCCCCACTCCCGAGAGCTCCGGTCCCAGCTGAAACAATTCGAACATCGGACGATCCGAAAATCATAAAGCAGGCACGAGATTCTATATTCATGGCTCGTGATAATTATCTGCATTTTATTTTTGCAGACTGCTCGCTTCACAGTCCTATTGGCTCATCTCTGACTGATTTAGGGTTTATAAATTCGGTGCAATTGCGCGGAAAGAAACCTAAAAAGGGTCAAGTTATCGTCTCGCAGACAGGCAACATAAAAACATTCAGCGTAGTCTGTAAAGATAAGTTTTGCGATCTACCATCCGCGTCCGATATTTATATGTCGATGCAAGCCCTAAAACTTGCGATGGAACAAAATCAAACACGGTCAATTCGTGTATCAAAGGTCAATGATCGATTGGATAACCTTTCAGCGAATATTATCCGAGATACTATCCGGAAAATATTTACTGGACAGGACGTTCTGTTCACAATTTCCACTGGCTAAATTCACACACATTTTTTATGCCATAATATCTCGATACATAACTATTCCATGATGCCTTTAATCTTGTGCAGTGGACCTACTCGTTGCGAAGACATAGCGCCCCAAACCATGACTGATCCACCTCCGTGTTTGACTGTTGGAATTTGATACCGAGAATCGTATCTGGTATTTTTCGCACGTCGAACATACTTCTTACCATCACTTCTGAATAGATTGAACTTAGATTCGTCAAAAAAAGTACTTTAGTCCACTGCTCCGGAGTCCAGTGCTGGTATTTCTTCGCAAAATCCAATCGGGCCTTCTGATTCTTCTTGCTGATCAAGACTTTCTTAACAGCAACGCGTCCGAACAGTCCCATATCTTTCAAGCGACGAGCAACAGTGCTCCTACTCACGTTGGCAAGGTTTTCATCGCGGAGTTCATTAGAAATTTCAGATCCTGTCTTATTGACATCAATTGTTGATTTGCGTTTGATGATCTTGTCAACACGAATTGTCATTTTCCATGGTCTACCAGATCATGGGAGTTCCAGTAGACTCTGGGTAGTACTGAATTTCTCAATTAATCTATTTACAGTACACTTACCAATTTTTAATGAGGCAGCAATTTCACGAGAAGTCTTCCCTTGTTCAGAAAGATTTAACTCGAATCTCACGGATCGTATGTCTCGGCATTTTGACTTCAGAATGACTTGATCTGATAGGCTAAACAACTGACAAATGCGAGGAATCGAAGTTGTTACTATAGCATCGCTTCTAGAGATATCTGAACATAGTGGCCCAATACTTTTGCACACGTCAATATGGAATATAATAATAAAAAAAAAAACCAATCGAATTTTTTTTCAAAACTTGTTACCTAAATTAATGTTTGGTACAAATAGTATACATAATTCCCGCATCAATGGATTTTTATTCGAGTTCGCCTTTGAAGGAATACATCAGAAAAACAATGTGGCCCAAAACTTTTGCGCACCACCGTATATCAACACCTAAAACGCTAAAAGTAACAAGTTTGATTATCGATATTTGAAAATATAAAAACGTCAAAAATTATCTTTTTTATCTCCCTAATTATAGAGTGGGTGAGAAAGTGCGGCAAAACGCCTAAAAACCACGCCTACTATATCAACACCTAAAACGCTAAAAATAAAAAGTTTGATTTTTGATATTCGAAAATAGAAAAACGTCAAAAATTCTCTTATTTTATCTCACTAATTATAGAGTGGGTGAAAAAGTGTAGCAAAACGCCTAAGAACCACGCCTACCATATCAACACCTAAAATGTTAAAAGCGACAAGTTTGATTTTCGATATTCGAAAATAGAAAATCGTCAAAAATTCTCTTTTTTTATCTCACTGATTATAGAGTGGGTGAGAATGTTCAGCAAAAACACTAAAAACCACGCCTACGATATAAACACCTAAAATGCTAAAAGTGACAGCATTCATTAGCCGTATTTGAAAATATAAAAACTTTAAAAATTATCTTTTTTTATCCCACTAATTATAGAGTGGGTGTGAAAGTTCTACAAAACGCATAAAAACTGCGCCTACTATATCAACACATGAAACGCTAAAAGTAACAAGTTTAATTACTTATATTTGAAAAAACAAAAACGTCAAAGATTTTAAGTTTTATCTTACTAATTATAGAGTGGGTAAGAATGTTCGGCAAGACCACTAGAAACACCCCATACTATATAAACACCCAAAATGCTAAATGTGACAAGTTTGATTATCGGTATTTGGAAATGAAGAAACGTCAAAAATTCTCCTTTTTTATATCACTAATTATAGAGTGGGTGAGAAAGTTCGGCAAGACGTCTAAAAACCACCCCTACTACATTAACACTTAAATTAAAAAAATCTTAAGTTTCATCATCGATATTTGAAAATATAAACACGTCAAAAATTCTCCTTTTTTATATCAATAATTATAGAGCGGATAAGAATGTTCGACAAGACAACTTAAAACAATCCCTACTATATAAACACCTAAAATGCTAAAACTGATAAGCTTGATTATCGGTATTTCAAAATATAGAAACTTCAAAAATTGTCTTTTTTTATTTCACTAATTATAGAGTGGGTGAGAAAGTGCGGCAAAACGCCTAAAAACAGGCCTACTCTGACAAAACCTAAAATGCTAAAAGCGACAAGTTTGATTATCGATATTTGAAAATATAAAAATGTCAAAAAATATCTTTTTTTGTCCCACCAATTATAAAGTGGGTGAGTAAGTTCGGCAAAACGCCTAAAGACACCTCTACTATATCAACTCGTGAAATTAGAAAAATAACAAGTTTGATTAACGAGATTTGAAAATAAAAAAACCTCAAAAATTCTCTTTTTTTGTATCACTAATTATAGAGTAGGTGAAAAAGGTCGGCAAGAAGCCTAAAAACCACCCCTCTATATCAACACTTAAAATTAAAAATAGCAAGTTTGAATGTCGATATTTGAAAATACAAAAATGTCAAAAATTCTCTTTTTTTATCTTACTAATTATAGAGTGGGTGAGAAAGATCGGCAAAACGTATAAAACCCACGCATGCTATATCAACACGTAAAATAAAAAAATAACAAGTATGATTATGAATATTTGAAAATAAAGAAACGTCAAAAATTCTCCTTTTTTATGTCACTAATTATAGAGTGGGTGAGAAGGTTCGGCAAGATGCCTAAAAAACAACCCTACAATATTAACGTTTAAATTTAAAAAAAAAAACAAGTTTTATTGTCGATAATTCCAAATACAAAAACGTCAAAAATTATCTATTTCATCTCACTAATTATAGAGTGGATGAGAAATTGCGGCAAAACGCCTAAAAACCACGCCTACTATATCAACACCTAAAATGCTAAAACTGACAAGTTTTATTATCGATATTTGAAAATATAAAAACGTCAAAAATGCTCTTTTTTTATCTCCGTAATTATAGAGTGGGTGAGAAAGTGCGGCAAAACGCCTCAAAACCACGCCTACCATATCAACACTTAAAATGCTAAAAGCGACAAGTTTAATTAACGATATTTAAAAATATAAAAACGTCAAAAAATCTCTTTTTTTATGTCACTAATTATAGTGGTCGAGAATGTTCGACAAAAACACTAAAAACCATGCCCACTATATCAACACCTAAAATGCTAAAACTGACAAGATTTATTATGGATATTTGAAAATATAAACACGTCAAAAATTCTCTTTTTTACCTCACTAATTATAGAGTGGGTGAGAAAAAGCGGCAAAACGCCTAAAAAACACGCCTACTATAGCAACACATAAAATTCTAAAAGCGACAAGTTTGATTAAATATATTTGAAAATACAAAAACGTCAAAAATTTTCTTTTTTTATCTCACTAATTATAGAGTGATCGAGAATGTTTGGCAAAAACACTAAAAACCACGCCTACTATATCAACACCTAAATTGCTAAATCTTACAAGTTTGATTATCGATATTTAAAAATATAAAAACGTCATAAGTTCTCTTTTATTATCGCACGAATTATAGAGTGGGGTAGAAAGTTCGGTAAAACGCCTGTAAACTACCCCTACTATATCAACACCTAGAATGCTAAAACTGACAAGTTTTATTATCGATATTTGAAAATAGAAAAACGTCAAAAATTCTCTTTTTTTATCTCACTAATTATACAGTGGGTGAGAATCTTCGGCTAGACCACTAAAAACAATTCCTACCATATATACACCTTAAATGCTAGAAGTGACAAGTTTGATTATTGATATTTGAAAATATAAAAAGGTCAAAAATTCTCTTTTTTTATCTCAGTAATTATAGAGTGGGTGAGAAAGTTTGGCAAAACGCCTAAAAACCACGCATGCTTTATGAACACCTAAAACGCAAAAAGTAACAAGTTTGATTATTAGGCCAGTCAACGAAGGATTTTAAATGGAAATAATTTATAACATTCAACTTACTTTTCAGGAAGCTTCCCTAGGGGTTCTTGAAACACCTCCCAAAATTCAGTAAATTTAGGAAGGACGCTCGATCCGCCATCTTCCAATATGGCGGCCTATTTAATGTTTTTGGATTTTCCTTGGAAACGGCTGTTTTTAGAGCAAAATATTGACACAATAAAACACTCTAAATTTTCTTCTGAATAAAAAAGGTTATATAAAACATTGCCATAAAGTGAATAGTTTGTCCGTAAAATTAACAAGATTGAACATTTTTGGAAGTTCATTATTTTTGCATTTATGAGCGATTGCCTCAGTGAAAACGAGTGCAGTTTATTGTTTCGAGCTTGGCTAAAGGTAAGCAACCGTGCAATATTGATAATTTTGTTGTAGTTATATTATTTATTTAATACTGAAAATTATTTTGATCATTTGCAACGCTTAATTTGAAGAAGTTGCTTTCATTTCTCGAAGTAGGGAATTTATCATTAACCTTCCTCATGTCTTAATAACGCATCTGCAAATTTTCGAAATTTTAAATTAATTTTTTGATATTAAGAACCGCCTTTTTCTGAATATGTGTCAAAACTCACGGAATTTCTGAGTTGAGTTTGGGGGGTGAAGTAATAACGATGTATTTACTGCAAGCCCACCTTTTCTTTAAACGGTAGAAAACATAATGCACCCATCGTAAATAATCTCAACTCCTTCCATGTGTCTGGGACCTTTCGAGCTGCATTTCCCAGGGCATCAAGCTACCACGGTCATGTGGCCACAGGCGACTATCGGTGTCGCTCTTTCGCCAAAGCAAATACGCGAGGGCAAGCGAGAGAGTAACGGGCTTGATAGTACAGTCAAGCAGAGTCATTTCTATTTTTGTAAGAGAACCTTTCTTCTCCCGCTATCATTTCACATCTATTAAACGCGTTTTTTGTATCAGAAAAAAATAATATCATTACTGATTTTTGCATGAAGCATTCCAAAGTTGCTCCAATGATCTTATAAAAATTCAGTAATGATCGGATAAAAATTAAACTTACAATCAAGCTCTGAAGTGAATTTAAACCTTTTGTTTGAGACGCCTCCAAAATACTTCTGGCTTCACATCTACTGTAGTTTATATAGAAAGTCATTTGTAAAGTAATAATTTCGAAGACAATCTAACAAGAACAGAAAATTATTAACATTCCATCAAATAATTCAGATTAATACTTCAAGGGGAAGATAATAAAATAAACATTTTTGTATCTCTATTCTGCTCCCGCTAACATTTCACGTCTACGAAACGCGTTTTTTTATCAGAAAAAAATCATATAATTACTGATTTTTGCATGAAGCATTCCAAAGGTGCTGCAATGATCGTATCAAAATTCAGTAATGATCGGATTAAAAGTAAGCTTATAATCAAGCTTTACAGTTAACAAATAAATCAAACGAATTTTCAACTACTAAAAACTTAAAATTTTATTTCAAAATCTTGTTAAATCTAGAAGTTATTTTAAATGTATGCAAGATTAAAATTATTTTTGAAATGTTTTTCGAACTTCTGAATGTCTTTTGAAATTAATAGAATTTTTCGTTCAACTTTTAGAAATTTCGCAAATTATAAAAAATCATGCTAAAATATTCTAGACTCTTTTAACAATTTTGGAAGCCTTTTAAAATCTTTTTAAGTATACTTTGTAAATAATATTCCAAAATAAAAAATCTTTCACAATTTTTAAAAAGTTTCTCATTTTTTGTTTAAATCTGCAAAAATCGACATTTTATTTTAAATTAAGCTGTGGCTATTTGCACCGAAATTTTGGTTCGACTAGCCGAATTTTGTTGGTACAAACTTTGTTTAAATTATATGAAATCATTTCAAGTTTCTAATTAATTTTCAATCTTTTCAAAACTTCTAAACACCTATTAAAATTACTCAAATTTCGTCTAGAAATGATAAGGGTCCAATTTCTATTTAAACATCGAAATTGAAACATTTCACTCAGGCACTAAACCTTTCTTTTTAAATAACAATCAAAATAGTAGCGTTCAAAGCTCAAAGGATATTCGAAATTTTCCCAGAAATAGTAAATATATAGTTATAGTAATAATAGTAATAATAATAAGCTTAATTTTAATCCGGCCATTACTGAATTTTAATACGATCATTGGAGCACCTTTGGAATACTTCATGCAAAAATCAGTAATTATATGATTTTTTTCTGATACAAAAAACGCGTTTAATAGACGTGAAATGTTAGCGGGAGAAGAATGGAGATACAAAAATGGTTATTTTATTTTCTTCTCCTTGAAGTATTAATCTGAATTATTTCATGGAATGTTGATACTTTTCTGTTCTTGTTAGATTATCTTCAAAATTATTATTTTACAAATGACTTTCTATATAAACAACAATAGATGTGAAGCCAGAAGTATTTTCGAGGCGTGTTGAACAAAAGGTTTAAATTCACTTCAGAGCTGAATTGTAAGCTTAATTTTAATCCGCTCATTACTGAATTTTGAAAAGATCATTGGAGCACCTTTGGAATGCTTCATGCAGAAATCAGTAATTATACGATTTTTTTCTGATACAAAAAACGCATTTGATAGACGTGAAATGTTAGCGGGAGAAGTATGGAGATACAAAACTGGTTATTTTATGTTCTTCCCCTTGAAGTATTAATCTCAATTATTGCATGGAATGTTAAAAATTTTCTGTTTGTTAGATTGTCTTCGAAATTATTATTTTAAAAATGACTTTCTATATAAATAACAGTAGATGAGAAGCCAGAAGTATTTTGGAGGCGTGTCGAACAAAAGCTTTAAATTCACTTCAGAGCTTGATTATAAGCTTAATTTTAATCCGATCATTACTGAATTTTGATACGATCATTGGAGCACCTTTGGAATACTTCATGCAAAAATCAGTAATGATATGATTTTTTTCTGATACAAAAGTCGGGTTTAATAGATGTGAAATGTTAGCGGGAGAAGAAGGGTTCTCTTACAAAAATAGAAATGACTGTGCTTGACTGTACTAACAAGCCCGTTACTCTCTCGTTTGCCCTCGCGTATTTGCTTTGGCGGAAGGGGGACGCCGACAGTCGCCTGTGGCCACATGACCGTGGTCGCTTCATTCCCTGGGAAATGCAATTCAAAGGGTCCCAGGCACATGGAAGGAGTTGAGATTATTTACGATGGGTGAATTATGTTTTCTACCGTTTGAAGGAAAAAGTGGGCCTGCAGTAAATA
>NC_046662.1:137225712-137228318 GCF_010883055.1 Belonocnema kinseyi
CTCAACTCGGATTTTCCGAGAGTTTTGACACAGGTTCAGAAAAAGGCGGTTTTTAATATCAAAAAATTAATTTAAAATTTCGAAAATTTGCAGATGCGTTATTAAGACATGAGGAAGGTTAATGATGAAGTCCCTACTTCGAGAAATGAAAGCAACTTCTTCACCTAAAATTAAAAAATAACAAGTTTGATTATCGACATTTGAAAATAAAAAAATTCAAAAATTCTCCTTTTTTATCTCACTATTTATAGAGCGGTTGAGAGAGTTCTACTAGACGCCTAAAAACCACTGATACTAAATTAACACTTAAATTAAAAAAAAAAAAAAACAAGTTTGATTGTCGATAATTGATATTACAAAAACGTCAGAAATTCTCGTTTTTTATCTCACTAATTAAAGAGTGGGTGAGAATGTTCGGCAAGACGCTTTGAAATCACCCCTAATATATCAGCACATAAATAAAAAAATAAGAAGTTTGATTAAAGATGTTTGAAAATACAAAAACGTCAAACATTCTTCTTTTTTATAGCACTAATTATAGAGTAGGTGAAAAGGTTCGGCAAAACGCCTAAAAACCACCCCTACTACATTAAAACTTAAATATAAGAAAAGAACTTTGATTGTCGACATTTGAAAATACAAAGACGTCAAAAATTCTGTTTTTTTTACCTCACTAATTATAGAGTGGGTGAGAAAGTTCGGCAAAACCCCTAAAAACTACGCCTACTATATCAGCCTCTAAAATGCTAAAAGCGGCAAGTTTGATTATCGATATTTGAAAGTATAAAGACGTCAAAAATTCTATTTTTTTATCTCACTAATTGTAGAGTGGGTGAGAAACGTAGATGGATAGGCTGCGTTCTGGACCACGATTCCCACCTTATCGGCATCGAGAAGCTTCGACCTGTAGTGGTTCGGGACCGTGCTGAACTTTGAGATCTTTTTCGAAGGATCCTGATGAGGTCATTATGGCGCAATGGTCTGTAGCGAAATTCATGTAAACAGGTTCAAGGTTTAACGTGCATGTGTCAATGTTAAATGAGAAAAACAAGGATGATTTATTGCTTCCTGACAGATGAGACGTTTGTTAAATGCGCAAAAGATGCTGGTGTGTAGGTGAAATTTTATAAGGAGAGCTACGTATGGAATCTTGTTTTGACTGATTATTTGATTTATTGCTTCGTGATAGACGATACTTTAGCTAAAAATTCCTGCCTTTATTTGTTTAATGCGTAAAAGATGCCGGTGGACAGTTGAAATTTGATATGATGTTTATGCGTGGCATCCTGTTTTGATTTAAAAATTTCTGCCTTATTTCTTTAATGCGTATAAGCTTATAGAAGATTCTAGGAAGATTTGCTTACGTCATTGAATAATATTGCGCAATTTTGTGAAGGCAGAATTTGCGAAAAACAAGTTTCAAGGTTATCACATGCATGTGTTTAGATAATACATTTAATTATTTATTTGATGCGTATAAACTTCTTGAATATTCTTTGCGGGTCTGTCTTTTCTTAGAAAAAGAAAGAGATATATTTTTATCGGAAGGAGAATAAAAGATTCAAGGTTATTTTCGATAACGTATTACATTTTGCGTTGTTAAAAAATTATATGCAAGGATAACCAATCTGCTGAATGAAGATGAAAATTTGCTGCTAGGAATGAAAAAATCCAGTGAAGACGGCGATCTCTGCATGCGGTATTTGGCTGGACGCTACAGTTCCATCGAATTTGTGAAGAAAACAGTATAAAGTGTCTGCAGTTTCCCAATTATCGCTCAGTCTGTAACAAGCTTCAGTCAGATATTCATCATGTCTTATACACCATGAAACCGAATGTTACATACGACCACATACAACCTGAATTCATCATTCACAAAGAAAATTGTCATCGGTGCTGACTTTAAAAAATACCGAAATCTCCCTCATCAGTGAAACTACAGGCCAGTCATCCTCGTTCAAGTGTAAACCTGAATCCTGAAGAGTGGCAATTATTCAAAAGTTACTTCAACCTCATTTCCCTGTTTTTTGATGGTCAAGAGATGCACCAATGAATCGACTGCGGAAATTTCCATATACACATGAATGTATCGTTTGGTGATTATATAGTAGCTTTGGAGCAACATCAAGGAAACCAAAAATACTATCCGTTTGTGCTGCAACAAACAACGCTTGCTGTTCTCCAGGAAGTCAGCCCTTGCGTCGACCGGTATCTTCTGGATCTGAGTGTTATCCCGTTTCAACGTACAAAAGATGTCATTATTGAAACAATCGCTGAAAGTATTTGGCGTAAAGTGAAATCACCATCTGTGAAAAGTGTAAAATGTTATATACGAAAAAATTATACAAGTTTAAAGAGTAAGGCAATGAAAAAATTAATGTTTGCTAATCTTATGCGTTTTGAAATTCTGTTTCTTGAAATGATTACTTTTTGCAATCAGAATGTGTGTGAAGAAGTGATTGAGAAATCATAAGGACTCAGATGTGTGAATGGTACCTTCATACATTAAAATTTCATGTATTCTGTTGGTAAGAAAAATCTAAATAAATGTAGTTTTAACGAAATTCGTCTTTTTGATTTATTAGATTAAGGATAGGTAGATATGT
>NC_046662.1:137228418-137237545 GCF_010883055.1 Belonocnema kinseyi
AAAGTTCGCGCGCGAACTCCGGACCCGTTATCACACACTTAACAAGTCAAAGCTGCTGACCATCAGGCAGCATATTGTTGAGAGAATACGGATATTATCTGATGCTAAGAGAAGTCTAGAGCGGAGGGAGAGATGGGTCAGAGAAAATCAACAGTTTCTCTCTGACCCATCTCGACTCTTCTAGGACCCTCCAGTTACTGTCGAACACCCACCCAAACCAGAGGAGGTCGAAGTATTTTGGAGAGAAGTCTACGAAGTTCAGCATAGAATGGACGAAGATTCAGAAAATATAAATAGCTTCAAGCAGTTATGTGTTGCCCGCATAACATCTTATAAAGAATGCCCACCCATCACTACCGAGGAGGTGAAAAAAGTATTAAGAGGGATGAAGAACTATTCCGCACCGGGACCAGATTGTATAAAAACCTTCTGGTGGAAGAAGTTTTCTTCAACCCATTAGCATTTGGCCCGTATTTTCACCTCATATTTGAAGTCGGAAGAGCCGATTCCAGAGTGGTTGGTGGATGGGCGCACAATACTCCTGAGTCATCGAAACCTAACTATTTGACAAATAGCTTATTTCCTCTTTTTTCAGTACTTTTTCCACAAGATAAATATCTGGATGTCTAACTTTGCCTAGTTCTTGTTCAATAAAATTACCTGCAATAGCTTTACCTTCATAATCTTTAATCATATACGTAACTGTTTCAGTATTCTTGACATAACTTACAGTAAATATTTCAGTTGTCCAATTCGGTGTGTAGCCTTTCTCAAAAACACGCTTAAACTTACTTATACGTACCTTATATCCAACTTTAAATTTCACTTTTTCAACATCTTGTTTTAAACTGTAATTTTTGTATACATTAAACAACAATTTGTTCTCATTTTGTTAAGTAACATCTTTTGGTTTCATTCGAAAAGTCTGATGTCTACTATCATTGTAAGATGAAACTAAATGTTTCAAAATATCTATCCACTTGTAGTTCCCCTGCAAGCCAAATTGCATCCACATTTTATTCTATAAAGTACGATTAAATCGCTCGCAAATGGACGCTTTTAAATTACTAAACGTCGAGTAAAAATTTATTTTGTATCGCTTCATAAGATTTTCAAATTGCGAATCGTTAAATTCTTTTCCTCTATCAACTTGTAAATTTTTCGGTATGCGCCCCTCATCAAGTACAGATTCCATGGGTGCAGCTACATCTTTACCTTTCTTGGATTTAACGGGGACAGTCCAAGCAAATTTTGAAAATATGTCAATTTCAGATAAGATGTTCTTGTGTCCTTTGTTTACTCTCTCGTATGGTTGCATTTCAACAAGATCAGCTTACCAGGTCTCATCAATGCCGCGAATATCGAAATGGCGACGTTCGCAATTTCGTCTAGCTGGTTTGTGCAGCTCCTTCACCAACTGCAGCTTCTCGGTGTCCATTTTTGAGTGCATTCAGTCTGGTGCCTAATTGACTAATGAGCTCAGAATTTCGATACACTAATCTTTGAATTGATACAACATCAATTTTCGCATTTTTAAAAAGTTTATCTGTGGAATTTTTCAGAGTTTCAATCATCATTGTATTATTGACTACTTCAGTTCGCAAAGAAGCTACAACATCATATATAGTCTGAATTTCACGCTGTATCGTATGTTGCACCATATTCAGATTCACAGCATCATATAGTTCTTGAGCTTCAGCCACTTTACACAGCCTCTTATTATTCATATCATAATTTCCTTCAGATGTGATTTTGAAGCCAATTCCAGGAGGACCGCGACTTGTACTCTGTGCTCGCTCGGAATGACGTCCGCATACATCGATGCTCATCTTGAAAATGATGAAAATCTTGATAAACATCCATTAATATATAATTTCAGCTTCTCGTAGTTCTTCGATAATTGATATAATTTCGTTGGTGTGACTTGGATTACCAGCTGCTTGAGACGCTAGAAGTAAGCGTAATCGGTCTACTAATTCATTTGGATCATTCCAGTAAATGTAATCCACTAGATTTTTCTCTCTAGCAATCATGTATTGTGGGATCATACCTTCACCTGATAATGATTTCCCGTCTTTACTTCGTCTATTTGAATTTTTTGGTGGACATGGAGGAATTAATTTCATTATAAAGTTTTTTATATTTAAAGGCCTTATTGTCACGAATTTCTCCATTTGGTTTATAATCTTTTTCATATAAGTTTGTTGCAATAACATTTTGTCTATAATTTTCAAGATCACTGGGAGTTATAGAGGACTCTTGAGGTACTTTTTTTAATAAAAGTTTAAGCAAGCCTTTACTTTTGGGAAAATTCAAATTACCCACAAGAATATAGTTCTGACTGAAATTTATCTGAGAATCTCCAATCATTAATCTATCTTTCGTTAATTTTCTTACTCCATACACATTATCGAGTTCTCTACTTCGTTCGCCTAACAATATAAGATACTTGCTTGCATCATCATCAATCCATGAAGATATAGGTACTTCAGAGCTGTTTTCAGCTTCATTAGCAGTTGCTGTCTCTAAATTACTGGAATCTACATTCTCATCTGCTTCTTCCTCACAGTCATTAATTGATTTATATGATAAATCATCGTCATCAATACTTTCTTCAGCTTTATTCTTTTCTTCTTCTTTCCATCTAATTGGTTTAACTTTTTTTATATTCTTGAAGCCGCCAACAATTTTTTCGTGTGGATTAACAATGGGTTTAAAAGTGTCACTTAATGTGCGCTCACTAGCTCTAGCAATTTGTTGCAAAATATTCTTTTGCTTTTGAAAATCCTCCTGACGCGAAGACATGTTGATGCATCAAGGTCTAAGTTGTGACTGTTTTTATATTGATCATTATACATGTATATATTCTACTGATTGAAGGACTTTTTCCAAAAATTAATACTTTGGTTGCTTTAGAGATTTTGAGTAGATGTAAATATTTTCAAATCTCAAGCCATTTGGATGTAACAGTATAGCCAGCAAAGCATTTGTCTTTCCACAGTTGGAAGGTCCACAAAATATAGCTCGTACACTGTTTGGTAGCAAATGTCCGTGTCGTTTTTCTCTATTCTCTTTTTGAACAAGCGAATCAAAATTTTGAATAGGTAGTTTCACAGGTTTTGCTTCAAACTGCATCTTGACAAAGACTGACTGGAAAACCTATAAATATTACCTGGTTATATAGGTTGACCTTCAGTCTTAAAGTATCCCTTGCATAGATATGATCGTTCACAAAGACAAAACAGTCAGTCGTAAACGAACTGTGAAGCAGGCTAGCTGTCATCATTCATTGACGTTAACATTATCAGGAACTTCTTCAATCCTGGAAACGCACGATTTTCCTCCGATTGAGTTGTCTTCTTATATAAATTACGCACTTGGACTCGTTGAATTTCTGACCTTCAATTCAATACCCAATGTAGACATTGGCCAAAATAAATTTTATGGGGGTGATGAAATAATTTCACTTTAAAAAAATTCACTTTAAAAAGTGAAATTTACTGCAGTCACGGTATAAATTTCGAATCTAAAGATTCCATCGGTTATTTGCTAGGGTTTTCACCACGCAGACTAGAAGCTAAGCAAGTTTATGAAGCTGATCAACCTGTATCAATCATAAAAGTGAATTCTTTGAGAATTAAGTGTAGCATAACTACAGGTGCATAATTAATGGTCAGAAATTACATACTATTCATGAATTTTTTCCTCTAGTGGCACCTGGATATAAGATAGTGGAAGTACCATCTCATGTCATTTACTTACCAGTCGCTGTACAGACAATAGATCATATACAGCTCCGTATAGTTGATCAAGACGGATATTTAGTTAATTTTCGTGGTGAAGTTGTAACAATCAGACTGCACATCAAGTCTCTCTCTAATAAGAGCAGTCAAAGGGTTAACACCTTAAAGTGCTCTCTTCCTAAAACGTCTAGGCCTGCAGCTCAGAAGAAGAAGAAGAGAATAAAGAGATTTAAGATTTTTTGCACCTGGATCTGTCAATTTGTCAATCAGCGATTGATTATTTGTCATGGAAGGGGAAATTTTGAATATTCAAGCACCAATCATCTTTTATGAGTCGATTGCACACTGTGAAATTCATGCACATCAGCCTCATGCCTCATCGACCTTCAACAATAGTGATGAAATTCGGATCATTATTCAAAATCAGGACTAGTGTCTCTTGCCGAGCAAAAGTTCTCTTCATGTACATGAGATAATCGAAAAAACTGACGGAGCCAAGTGACAAACATATCTTTAGTTTCCAATGCTATCTGTCATTTGTTTGAAGAAGCAAGATATAATATCAATGCAATAGAAATTGATAGAAATAAAAATGTTGGTCTGACTAGTCTCATGAAAAATTATGTATCTCTAAATCCAGAATAATCACGATACATACAGAATACTGGTTGGCTTGATGTAAATAATAACAATCAATCACTAACAAACGTCACTGGCTACTTTGATGTAGCCATACCTCTTAGCATGATATTTGGTTTTGCTGAAGATTATCACAAAATCATTATCAATGCTAAACATGAACTCATTTTGACCAGATCACAGAATAATGCAGATGCCATCTTGCAAATACATCCTCTTGAGAAGTATAAAATTTAAATCAATAAAATAGAGGGGTTATTGCCTAGCGTTAGACTGTCTGATTCACGGAAATTTCAGTTGCTAAAATATATTGAAAAAGATCCATCTATTCCAATAAGTTTTTGAACTTGGGAATTATATAAATATCCCCTAGTTCTAGTGACTTCAAACCATGTTTGGACTGTAAAAACTTCAACACAATTGGAAAAACCAAGATTTGTTGTACTTGGATTTCAGACAAACAGAAAAGATAATACTACTAGAAACTGTAGTAAGTTTGATCATTGAAATTTGACTAATGTAAAACTATTTTTAAATGATCAGTGCTATCCTTATTGTAATTTGAATCTTGATATTAATCGAAATCAGTACGCTCTCCTTTATGAAATGTATACAAACTTTCAAGCTAATTACTATGGTAAAGAACCACAACCACTGCTATTCAGAAGAGAATTTATAGACCATGCACCTCTAGTAGTGATTGACTGCTCTAAACAGAATGAGTCACTAAAATACATCGGCACATTGCTTAATTTTGCACGATCGTACAGTTGAGTATAAACGATTAAGTGGGGTGGTGAAAAAGTTGGTATAAAAATGCTGTAATAAATTAGAAATAATTTAGTTGCATTCAAGATGCAGTACTTAGTGGATATGCAGGGCTTCAAGTTGCCGGAAAATAAATTTGTATTGAAAGAATAATACCATAGGCAAAATTACCAAGGCAAAATACCATATTCTTTCCTCTTTCAACCACCCTGCATGTGGAAAGACGTTCCACCAAAATATAAGTCTATAAACAAATGGATAGAGCATAATCATCATGGAATACCATGGAATGCTGTTAAATGTACTGATTTCCATTGGAAATTAAATAAAAAATCAAATGAAAAGAAACTTGTGTGTGTTTTTTCTCAGAGTTCCTTGTACTTACCGCGAATAGTATATATGCGAAAGGGTAGGTCAGTGAACATCGTTGGTATTGTGGCTTCAAGAAACGTCGTCCTCAACATTGGGAGATTACGTCTGCTGGATCTGGTTGCATCCGATAGCTAAATCAGTTTAAGAAAAATGCTCTGCATTTAACGTTTTTCAATTTTAATTGAAGCAAATAATTCTTGATTTAAAGAAATTCACTTAAAATTATATTTTTTCAGGGTTGTACTCAATAAAAAACACCATTTTATATTTATCTATTTTTATTTTTATTTTGCAATAATTTGTGTTTTGTACAAACAATTGTACAGTTTTTTTAAATTCCTTCTTATAATTTTAACATATATACACTTTACATTATATTTATATTACAAAAGATTATTTTAATTCCAATCACTGCATACTATGAATCTGATATATTAGGCTTTCTATACAGTATATAATCTGTCTCTCTCACTCCTACACTCATATGTACAGTATATTCTATCTCTATCTTTCTCACTCCTACACTCGTATATACAATTTTTTCTATTTTAGGTTTATATACAGTATATTCTATCTCTCTCATTCCTCCACTCATATTTCACCTCGTTTTTGTTTTTCTTCTCATATATACAATCTTAATAGCCTACAATGACAATTTTTTTACATATATACAAATAATAATCAATCATTATATACATTTTACATTGCATCGACTTCCATGGGGTCATAGGCTCTATATTTATATCCCCATGGAAGAGTATCTGTTGTACCAGGGAGCAGCATTCGTTTGTCATCATGCCAGCTGAGAGCAATCTTATCTTGGATGATGGTGTGCACTTCGTGCTTTCGGCTTCGGATTAGGTGTTGAGTTTTAATCAAATCCTGACAAGAAATGAGAGTCTGCTTATAGTCATCGAATGTTATGGTTTTCAGTGTTGATGCTTTTATACATTTGGCTCTCTTTTTTTCGTCTTCTTCATCCAAAACTTTATATGCATATAATTTTGATCTCAAACCCACAAATTCGGTCATTATTTTTCTGTTGCATTCATCTTTCATTAATCCCAAAACTTTTTTATTTTTTAGAGGAATTCCGTAAACATTGTCTGTTGGATAATCTGATGTGTCAAATTTATGGATGTCTCGTTTAATAAATTCGTAAAAGTTGGGAACAGTGAAATGATAGATGAGACTGTCTGTATCTGTATATAGCAATTTTGCAGAATTTCCAAAATTTGGTAGAATATAGTTGTGATGAAAATGATACGTGATAATTTTGTAGATATCAAGGACTGTGAAACCAATGTAGATAGAAATTTTTCTCAAATTCATTAGTTGCTCTTTTTCTGTGTTCAGTGTTTAAATCAATATATTTTTTAGCCACGCTTTTTGCTTGAATTTTAGCGCTCGATGAATTGTAGTTAGTTTCATGCTTAATTCCAAGTACATTTTTAGGTTTCGTTAATGTAGTACATAGTTTTTCTTTGGTAGCAAATTGATTACTAATTTTGGAATCTGACATCTTGAACCAGGAGGCACAAAGTGTTCAGGACATCATGGAAGGTCCTTGTGCAAATCGTGAAGCTCTTCAGGATATTCTAGATCAACTTCAAGAGTGTAACCTTTAGGTGAATCATCGGGCACATTGAAAAAGTTTGGATCATTTTCGAAATTTTCAAACCATTCAAAATCTTGATATGGTAAAAACTCACTCATAGCTTTAACATACTGATTGTTAATATCTAAATAAAAAATGTATGATTCCCGATCGCATCGATTAAAATCTTCCCATATAAATCTATTGTTTGCTTTTGCAAAACGGTTAGAGCATTGTGAAACGCTACTTCTGATTGCTTCCTGAATTCAGAGTAGCATTTCTACATCAGTCAGTAAGTGTAGTTAGATTCCAGTGTACCTTAGCATTGCATCAAAAGAAAGTCCCAGTGCGGTGTAATAATGCAATGGATCTAATTTATATGTTGCAAAACAAGTTTTTTGAAAATTTTCAAAAATCTCAGACAAAAGTAAAACATCGGTTTTGAGGTACAAATCGGAATACTGTCCTAAATTTTGCGACTTAAACGTTTCCCACACTTTACAAGCGTGTTGATAATCCTTGTCAGAAATGTGGCAATCGTTTAATTTGGAATAAAATGCCTCTTTTGGAGGTAAACTGTCTTCCTCTAATTTCTTCCAACTATCAATGTAGTCGTATGGGAAGACACCTTTTCTTGTTAACAAATTGAAGTCACTGTTATTTTTACAAAATTTTCTAGTTATTGTTTTTTCGCTGTCATTGAGATATGAGGCTAATTTTTCCAAGCTACTCGGCATGAATCGGAAAGAAGCGATAAATCTAAGTTTAACTCTAGTATTTGGAACATCTTTTGTAAATGAGATATACTTTTCTTTATTTACAGGTAGTAAGGAGACATGTCCCTCAAAACTTTGTGCTAATTCTTTAATGAAAAAGTGTGAATCGTAGCCAGATGAATTATGAAAAAATACTGGAATGATATGAGAGTCTTTGTAAATAATGTTGCATCCTCCAGGTGGTCTTTAGTGGTCTTGCCGAAAATTCTCACCCACTCTATAATTAGTGAGATAAAAAACGAGAATTTTTGACGTTTTTGTATTTTCAAATATCGACAATCAAACTTGTATTTTTTCACATTTTAGGTGTTGATACAGTAGAGGTGGCTTTTAGGCATTTTGCCGAACTGTCTCACCCACTCTATAATTAGGGAGATAAAAAAAGATAATTTTTGACATTTTGTTGTTTCAAATATCGGCCATCAAACTTATCATTTCTTGCGTTTTAGGGATTGATAAAGTAGCAGTGGTTTTTAGGGGTCTTGCCGAACATTCTCACCCACTCTATAATTAGTGAGATGAAAAAAGAGAATTTTTTTCATTTTTGTTTGTTTAAATATCGAAAATGAAACTTGGTATTTTTCAAATCTTAGGCGTTGATACAGAAGGGGTGGTTTTTATGAGTCTTGCTGAACTTTCTCACCGACTTTATAATAAGTGATATAAAAAAAGATAATTTTTGACGCTTTTTATATGTTTAAATGTCTATAATCAAACTTGTCATTTTTAGCATGTTAGGTGTTGTTATAGTAGGAGTGGTTTTTATAGGTCTTACCAAACATTCTCAACCACTCTATAATTAGTGAGATGAAGAAAGATAATTTTGGCGCTTGTTATGTTTTTAAATATGGTAACACTATTTCCGTTCATAAGCGACCATAGGGTGAAGTAATGGACACAATGACGTCCCTTAGTAAAGGTGAACAATTATATCTTTCACCTACCTGTGTTAGGCGCCTGACGCTTTAAATAAGGGTAGAGGGATTAGTGAGGGCGAAAAAGCATCGTGACGCTCAGATTTAACAAAAGTAAGCTATTTTACAATTTATATCTAATTGAGGTAAGAGGAACAACTTCCTCTTTAATAAAATACTAAGAATTTAAGCTAGTTGATTATAACGATTTTAAAATACTGAAAAAAGAATATAGAACTAAGAAAAACACTGTTTATGTCCTACACTAACGTTTGCTTGATAAGAAAATTTTTCTCAAATCAATTTACACACATAAAA
>NC_046662.1:137237645-137252965 GCF_010883055.1 Belonocnema kinseyi
AACAAATCCACAAAAATATTCTGCTGCTCATAACGAGTTCTCACACCTAAGTACTGTAGATAAAATTTTAGTTAGGAATTGACGCCTACCTTTTATCCAAAAGACCACGGCTTTCCTTTATTCACTCTCAATTACTGCGTAGTTATACTCTCCAAACAAAATTGGTTACTCGGCTAACGGCCAACACTAGACTGCCTGGCTTCCTGCTGATCTCGGCCTCCTCTCTTCCATCATTCCCGCCAAAATTGACTTGCCGTCATGTGCTGCTCTCTTTATCCCCACTACCGGTTGTTACTGCCGTGTACGAGACTGGATGTCCTCCTGGTGGTATGCCGGCTCGATGTGTCTTGGCAAGATGGCTACGCCGGTTTTTTTTTACATGTGCCGGACTGAGTATAGTTTCACAAGTCGTAATATAATTTGTGTAATTATACTTGAGCCGGAAATAAATCTGTAGACGGACATATCATGTGTGAGTAGTGGCTTTCGCAATGAGAGGTGCAACGGCACTGGGCGTAGTGTGCAGTGGCGAGGTTGAGTGCGGTGATTTCTGTGTTTGGAGCGGGTATTTATTTTGCAGGAACTCCTTAGAAATTACGTGATAAATAGGAGTCAAGGCAAGTGTCAGGTTTCCTCTACCTACTCTCCAGTTGTCTAAACTAAATTAATATACATTTCAAGGTCACACAACTCTCTTCTAACATCCGGTGAGCAGCAGGAGAACTGAGTTCAGGCTGTTGATCACGGGTCCACGCTAGGATTGACACCTGACTTCTTGTAGGGGCTTGAGCAAATCCCGGGGGTGGTCCCATAAACTGGCCGCATCCCATTGACGTCGCCGAGAAGGCTTTCCACTCGGGAATAGCCATGGCCACCGAGGCTGAGGATCCACCCTCTGGAAAAGGGAATGGGAAATAGGATGGATTCTCGGTGACTTCCCCCTCAAACGGCCTGTTTGATGACATACCCGAGAACTCCGGTTGTGTAGCTGGCCTTTGAATGGGAGGCAGAGATAACCCGAGCAGGGCCGAGACCTGGGCATCGATGCTTGCAAGAGGGGAGGGCATTTCGTAATCCCTCAAAGCGAACGGAAATGTTGAGCCCTCCCTGGCAACCGGTCCCTCCAAATCGCGCATTCCCGTTTTGTCGTCGCTCCCTTCCTTTGCACAAGAAATTTCCTGTTCCACCTTCGGCTTCAAAAAAAAAAGTTTGGAAGGGACCTCACCCTTTCCGGAGTCGGGAGCTTCGACGCGGTCCTTCCTTTTCCTCCTCCGCTTTTTCAGCATCTGGGGGGAGGGGATGTTTGGGATTGTGCTTTGGATTTTTCGGGATCTTCCGGGGTCCGAACAGGGTCCGAACAGGGTCCGAACAGTTCCTCCGCCTTTGCAGCCCGCAGGCTGGAACCCACCCGGGTCAACTCCGACTTCCACAGGGCTTTAGCTTCCGCTATTGGATCCTGCTTTGTCTCCCTTTTTGGTTCCTCCTTCTCTGGAACCGTGATCGGGCGATACTGACAGTTTTGCGGCAAGCTGGGGAAAGACGGGAATCTGTCGCCTCTGGATCACAGATCTCCTGGTGATAGCCAGGCGTTAGCCTTACGAGAGGCATAACCTCGATCCATTTAGTGAACATATGTTGAAAAACCAAGATGTAATTATGACCAGATCGGCTTGGCGGGAACGGACCCATAATGTCCGCTACCACCACAGACCATGGCTGTTCTATAACCCTTTTACCCATTAAACCCACTGGACCTGCTTGGTCTACTTCATCTTCTGACAAGTTTGGCATGCTCGGACATACTTGGCAACGTCATTGAACATGCCAGGCCAGTAGTAAAGCAGTGCAAGGCGCTGGAAAGTCTCATCCACGCCCAAGTGGTCAAACATCGTAGTATCATGAGCTTCACTCATTGCCTTTTCTCTGAGTTCTAATGGAAAACC
Source organism: Belonocnema kinseyi (assembly GCF_010883055.1). NCBI lineage: Eukaryota > Metazoa > Arthropoda > Insecta > Hymenoptera > Cynipidae > Belonocnema > Belonocnema kinseyi. The sequence continues at coordinate 137,239,589 of NC_046662.1, forward strand.
CATTTCCATGCCTCCAAATCAGGTAACAATGGATCGTTAAGGTGATCGGGGCGGTGACAGTAGAGGCGGCTGCCTTCCAATTTTCAATCCGGAAATTGATATGGAACTTCTTGGACCAATTTAGTCCTTCTGGTATACCGAAGATCATCAGTCTCGCCGATGGCACATACCACCTCTGAGACCGGCTCGAACATGCGTGAAAACGCGTCCGGAACATGGTGAGAGGCACCCTTTCGGTGTTTCACCTCAAAGTCATACTGCAACAAATTAACGGCCCATCTACCTAATCTCCCAGTAGGGTCTTTCAAGTGATAGAGTCATGTTAGACTGCTATGGTCCGTTATTACTACAAAGTGATAACCTTCCAAATAAGGCCTAAACTTTTCGGCCGCCCATACCACAGCCAAGCATTCCTGCTCCGTCACGGTGTAGTTCTTCTCGGCGCCTTGCATATATGTACTAGCAAAGGCTATGACGTGTTTCACGCCATCTTGGGTTTGGTTGAGGACAGCACCCAGACCTGTACAACTTGCGTCTCTTTGTAAACAGAACGGCAAACTGAAATCTGGTTTAGATAACGTGGGAGCGGAGATCAATGCGGATTTCAATTCTTGGAAGGCCCTTTCTTGGTCTTCCTCCCACTTAAACCTTCGATTTTTCTTTAATAATCGATAGAGTGGCTCTGCCTTTTGGGCGAAATCCTTTATGAATCTGCTATACCACGAAACCATACCCAGAAATCGTCTAAGTTTGCGCAAAGTAGTTGGCGCCGGGTAGGATGTTATCGGCTTGGTCTTCTCCGGGTCCGGATGCATTCCTGTCTTATCCACAAGATATCCAAGATACCGCACCTGACTACAACCGAATTCACTTTTGTCGGGATTAACCGTAAGATCGACATTAGTAATTACATCTAAGACTCTCTCTAACCAACGAATGTGTTCATAAAAGGTCTCACTAACAACAATTATGTCATTCATGTACGCGAATGCATGGGGCTCAAATTCTGGTGTTATCAGGCGATCCAGCAGTCGCTGAAACGTAGCTGGAGCCCCCGATAATCCGAATGGCATCCGATTGTAGTGATACAGCCCATTGTCTGGCACTGGGAAAGCGGTGAGTTCCTTACATTCATCGGTGAGAGGAATCTAATGAAATGCTTGACTTAGGTCAATCTTTGAAATATACCGCGCAGAAGAAAGCTTGTCTAAGATGGAGCTAATGTTTCTCATAGGGTATGCATCCTTCTTTGACACCTTATTCAATTTTCTGAAATCAATGCAAAGCCTATAGTCGCCATCAGGCTTCCTTATCATGACAACCGGGTTATACCCTTCGCTCTTACTAGGGCTTATTATCCCTTCAGCTTCCAACTTTTGGACGGATTCCATCAAGGACTCATACACCTTATGAGAAAGACGTCGATAAGTTTGCCTGATGGGGAAATGGCCCTGAATGTCGATATGGTGTTTTACCATGTGTGTTGCAGGCAGCCTGGCTGACATAGGAGGAATTTTTCTTTTAAGAAATTCTTAAAGGTATTTAACCTCATAAGGCTTTAATTCCTTTATTATAACGTCAAAATCGAAAAGTTCCGAAAAATCAATACTGAACAAAACTTCACAATCGAAAGTTAGTGCGAAACGAATCGATAAGGACTTTCTTAATCCTAAAAACTCAAGGGGTAAAACGGCTTGTCCAGCTGTTTCTTCGATCTTTCCATTAGGATACATGATTCCTGGACGGGGTTGATCTGATAATTTCGCAAGTAAACTCGAAAATCTTTCAAAGGCCCGCTTACATTCACAGGTACAGCGTGAGTCTGGGTCAAAAAGTCCGTACAGTGAGCGACCATCTACGCTAACTGTAATAAACAGGCGTCGCTCATCAAGTACGGTATTTACTTGATCTAATGAAATCTGAGGGGCCTCAGCAACGAATGGGGAGAGTGGTGGAGGGGGTACATAGGCCTTACTCATCATTTAGGATGCTTCGAACCTTTCGCCAGCATCTTCCAATTCCTCAAAAGTACGATACTCCGTTTTACACAGGGCCTCGAAGTATATAGGGTGCAAATTATTAATTGCCAAATGCAATTGCTCCCTTTCCGATATCGGAGGATCGTAATGTTGAAAAATTAGGCGAAGGTTCAGCAGGTAGTCGGCTATAGGTTCATTTAGACCTTGTGCCCTTTTTCGCCCCTCATCCCTGACCCGCATTTGGAAGTTTATTCCCCCATATCTACGCCTAAAATATATGGTAAATTGCTGCCAAGTATTCCATTTATCTCTATGAAATCGATACCAATGTCGGGCAGGTGGTTTCAGGAAAAAACGGTAATGCTCTAAAAAGATCCCTATCCGATAAGGAACTACCCCTTCTACATATATTACATATATTGCCGCAGCCATAGGAAGAAATACATTTTCCATTTCATTTATAAATATACTATAAACCTAATAATTGCCATTCAGTGTTAGAAAAATTCATATTTTTGATAGCAGATTGAAGTTGAAAAATGTGATATTCACAAATTAAATGATAAAACCGTAGTTGCAATAACTAGCATTTAAGAGAACATAAGTTGCAAAACAGGAAAGAAAAATTACCATTTTCAATGGGAAGCTGCAATGAAAGAAAAAACAATTGAATGTCGTGCTACGCGATTCAGTATCAAATGACGTCATTACACGCGCCGAATTTCATGAGGATGATAAAATTCGTAAACCTTATAATTTATAGGGAAATATCTCCGTTCTGCTTCCCCGAAGACACGTGTTCAATTCCCGCCAGGACTGATATATTCTAACAAGGTAGTTTCTAAAGTAAGTTTCTATTGGTATAAGTGCAATTATTTAATCATTTATTTAATATTTCAATAGACATAATAACTTCAGAGTCTAATATTCACAATAGTATTTCTTGCAACAGTGACTCTATATCCTGGCTTGCTATTATCGTATTGTAAAAATAAATATTATACTATCAAATTTTATAACTGAAAGTTTCTCCGTGTCATTAGTATTAAACATAATTCTAAAAGCGTAAACGAGTACTTTACTATATAATTGATTTAACCTTTTATGAAAAAAAACTTCTTGCCACTTGATATTAAACCCTAATATCTTAAACAAACAAGTTAAGAAAATGAATGAAATAACCATTTTTACTTCCTTCCTCGTTTACTACAAAGATTACCGAACATTATTTTCTACATGTAAATAATTTCGTGTTGCTTCAACTTAGTTCTTCTTTCAAAATTCAAAATGTATCTGCTTTAACCCACATTATTCCCCAAAAATTTCCAAATGAAGAACAATGTGAAAAATGTCCCAAAATTTAATACACAGAAACTGAAAAATTCTTTGGAGCATAAACTATTATCAAGAGGACACTTTTGCATAAAACAAATGTTTTCCTTTTTGATCCTACAATTAAATCTAGTTTCTATAACATTAATATTTCACTAGCGTGACAACATTTTCAAAAAAGAACATTATTTTCAAACATATTTTTTTATGTCAACAATGTTCAAATGAAAATTTCGTTTGTAAATTTTAGCTCAAATAAAAAGCGCAAATGTTTCCCCGAATACCAGTCTGGAGAATGTTCAATTCAAAACTAAGCATTATGTTTCCAAAAAAAATGTTTGAACTGAGATTATTTGTAGTAGAGGGATTTTACTACACAAATGAAATTTCGTTTGACCATTTTACAGAATATTTTAGAATAAAAAATTATAATATAAATTCTGCATTTTACAAGAAGACCTCACTATACGTATATCAATCAAGAAAAACTTTGAATGAAGAACAATATTTTTAAACTTGCCACAAACAAACAAAATTATTCCGAAAAAAAAATCTGGCTTGTTACCACTAAAAAATAATTTTTTCGTGATACCCAGAAAATTTTACAAATTTCTGTATTGTCAAATGTGAATCGAATAAATAAATCGATAATACATCTGTCTTACATGTAGAAAATTTCCTTAAATGAAAATTACTCTTTTATAAAAAATGAGTAACTTTAACAAAATATAAGTAAAAAATATAAGGAGTATCGTCTTTATTCGTCTAAGCTTTCTGTTTGAAAATGTGAAACGTGGTAAGAGTTGCTCTAAATTGAAATTATTCGTAGAAATTTTACATTACTGTTGCCATTATTAAAAATGATTTCTTGCAAAAAATGTACAACTTTCAAAAAATATAAATCAGATATATCAGGAACATCGTATCTACTCGTGTAGGTTTTCTTGATGAAAACGTAAAATGTGTTATTGCTTCATCCAGTCAAGGTCAGCAAACCCTTGTTTCATCAACAATAATTAAAAGTACTCATCAAGCCATCGACAATTTCACTGCTTTAATTTAAAAGAGCATTGAAAAGTTTCTCTACAGATTCCCTAAATAGTACAACCAGTGAAACCGACATTGTTTGAAACAATATCCTACTGTTTAACGGGGGGAAACAGTGAGATTCTGGAGTTTAATTGGTGAAAAAAGATCGGACATTAAGAAAATCAGAGAATATTGTCACTGAAATGAGATATATATGTAGAATACGTCATTGTGTCATCTATAGCAAGACCTAATCCCTCCCAATCCCTCCAACCCCCTTGGGATCCAGGTTGCTTTTGTCAAGTTAAGTAACCATCACATAAAAATAAAATCGTGTATTCTATAAAGTTATCAGGTCGCAGAACATTGACAATTATATTTACAAAGTTCTATTCTGTGAATATAATTAATACGGAGTGAAATTCTTGATCACTAAACGCTCAATTCACTTGCATCATTGGTGTTGGAATTTGTGATGATACGTAACGTATTTTCACGACGAGAATGGTACTAACTTTTGCTGTTGCATATTTTTATTGCGGAGAATCTGAAAATATGAAAATATACTGGGACCTTAATATAATGAATAAAACATCACAGGGAAGGATCCAGAAACTCCTAAAGTCGAATTCGAGGTTTGGTTACTTGAATTTCCTATGAGAGTTTCACACCCCGTTAGTACAGTAGTATACTGCCGCTTGGCATGTCGATCATTTTATATTTATGGCAATACTTATTTTACTCATTTGAATCATTCCAGAGATTCACAGGTGAACAAGTAGCAGAAATAGATAAAGTTAGACCACATTTTCACTAATATTTGCAAATGTGTATAAAATATTATAATCAATAGAAAAAGTGTTATTCTTTTGGTCAAATGTCACCCTATAAAAATAAATTTGACACTAAACAACTTTTCCAAACATTATGCTTAGTTTGTATAAATCATTTTCCGGATTTGCATTCATTTAAGCAGTTATGTTTATCACATTAGACAAAATCTAAGAACCTAATTCTCTTTTAAAACTTTTTTCTAAATGGAAAAATAATACTATAAACACTCTATAAATTTTTGACTGACGATGTGAATATATTTTTATCAAAAAGTTTCAAACCTGAGCTGCCCCCCCCCCCCCTCGTAAAACAGTAGGATATTGTTTCAAACAATGTAGGTTTCACTGGTTCAACGATTTAGAGAATCTGCAGAGAAACTTTTCAATGCTCTTTTAAATTAAACCAGCGAAATTGTCAATGGCTTAATGAGTATTTTTAATTATTGTTGGTGAAACAAGGGTTTGCCGACCTTGACTGGGTGAAGCAGTAAGTGACTCAACTAAAAAAGTGTCACAGAATATACCAGTTAAGCCAAATTATAGACTCGACCAATCATGCAGCGCTCCACTCGACAAAGGCATGAACCTCCAGTTGCCTGGTACGCTAATGTCGTCGATTTGTACTTGGCATTTCTCGAGTCACAACGGCCATTATTGTGTACTGGGGACTGTGTTAGAAATAATTGAAGCCTGGCTCCTTGGATTTTTCTTAAAGCGACGCTACACATTGACGTAATGACGATTACGAGTCTCTCCAAATATAGATGTGATGTATTATATCGTATTTTGTTTGCAGCCGGGCTCTCATTTATTGTTGTGAGAGTAAAGTGAGGGTTTTAAAAGCTAATCTTGCAAAGATTAGCACCAAAGCCTTAAATAATGAGTGTCATGCCTCACTGGCACTGAGTAATCAGTGATCAGCGTTGATTAAACCAGTGACGGAATTCCACTAGGTGATTCAGTGAAATATCACTGATTTCCGTAAAACACTTCTAGCTGTTTCTACAAGTGAAATGATACAACTTAATTTCAAGAGACTGTATTTGGAGGTTCGTCTTTCAGCATAGAATTCTTTGTTCTTTTTTAAAAATAAATTCTACAGTTATTCTAATTACTATATTCACAGATTAGTATAACATTTTTTTTTAACTTGAAAAAGATGGATAAGCCGAATGATTTAAATGTGTCTTTCAATAAATATAAAATGTTTCACATGTCCAAGTGAGAATATACTAATCTAGTTTTTGGACAAAAAAATTATTTCCTTTAGCCACGTAAGAGCCGAGTTTTTTGTACATGCATACAATGCTTTATGCCGTCATAGTAAATTAATGCAACAATATTTATTATGTCTAAAATTCTTTTTTAAATTTATAGAAAAAATTCTATTGCCTATGGTTCGAAAAAATTAAAAATTATGGAATTTTGTAACGCTTTCCGTATTATCTTTATATTCTTCATACGCAGATACGCAAAGTGAATGTAAAGTTTCTATGAATAATTTTCCATTATGGGAATTTTCTCTACGATTCACGTTTTCATCCAGAAATGAGAAAACTACGATGTTCCTGATATATCTGTTTTATATTTTTTTAAAGTTGTACATTTTTTATAGAAAGCAAGAAATAATTTTTAATAATGGCAACAGTAATGTAAAATTTCTAAGAATAATTTCAATTTAGAGCAACTTTTACCACGTTTCACATTTTCAAAAAGAAAGCTTAGACGAATAAATACGATACTCCTAATATTTTTTACTTATATTTTGTTAAAGTTTCTCATTTTTTATAAAAGAGTAATTTTCATTTAGGGAAATTTTGTTCATGTAAGACAGATATATTATCGACTTATTTATTCGATTCACAATTGACAATACAGAAATCTGTAAAATTTTCTGGGTATCACGAAAAAATTATTTTTTAGTAGTAGCAAGCCAGATTTTTTTTATATTTTCGGAATAATTTTGTTTGCTTGTGGCAAGTTTAAAAATAGTGTTCTTCATTGAAAGTATTTCTTGATTGATATACGTATGGCGAGGTCTTCTTGTAAAATGCAGAATTTATATTATAATTTTTTATTCTAAAACATTCTGTAAAATGATAAAACGAAATTTCATTTGTGTATTAATATCCCTCTACTACAAATAATCTCAGTTCAAACATTTTTTTTGGAAACATAATGTTTAGTTTTGAATTGAACATTCTCCCTTGGTATTTGGGGAAACATTTGCGATTTTTATTTGAGCTAAAATTTACAAACGAAATTTTCATTTGAACATTGCTGACATAAGAAAATATGTTTGAAAATAATTTTCTTTTTTTGAAAATGTTGTCACTCTAGTGAAATATTAATGTTATAGAAACTAGATTCAATTTTAGGATTAATAAGGAAAACATTTGTTTTATGCAAAAGTGTCCTCTTGATAATAGTTTATGCTCGAAAGAATTTTTCAGTTTCTGTGTATTAAATTTTGTGACATTTTTCACATTGTTCTTCATTTGGAAATTTTTGGGGAATAATATGGGTTAAAGGAGATACATTTTGAATTTTGAAATAAGAACTAAGTTGAAGCAGTACGACATTATTTACATGTAGAAAATAATGTTCGGTAATCTTTGTAGCAAACGAGGAAAGAAGTAAAAATGGTTATTTCATTCATTTTCTTAACGTGTTTGCTTAAAATATTAGGGTTTGATATCAAATGGCAAGAAGTTTCCTTTCATAAAGTTTTAAGTCAATTATATAGTAAAGTACTCGTTTACGCTTTTAGAATTATGTTTAATACTAATCACACGGAGAAACTTTCAGTTATAAAATTTGGCGATATAATATTTATTTTTACAATACGACAATAGCAAGCCAGGATATAGAGTGACTATTGCAAGAATTACTATTGTGAATATTAGACTCTGAAGTTATTATGGCTATTAAAATATAAAATAAATCATTAAATAATTGCACTTATACCAATAGAAAATTGCTATGATCTCTAAGATAGACTGTGAAGTTTACAAAACCAGATCAGATATTTATATATTATTCTAAGCTGAAAGAGAAAAAGCCTTGTTAGAATATATCAGTCCTGGCGGGAATTGAACACGTGTCTCCGGGGCAGCAGAACGGAGATATTTCCCTGTGATAAAACAAATTATAAGGTTCAGAAAGTTTATCATCCTCATGAAATTCGGCGCGTGTAATGACGTCATTTGGTACTGAATCGCGTAGCACTACATTCAATTGTTTTTTCTTTCATTGCAGCTTCCCATTGCAAATGGTAATTCTTCTTTCCTGTTTTGTAACTTATGTTATCTTAAATGCTAGTTATTTCAAATTTCGAAAATCAGTAAAATTTTGAAAAATTTTAAATTAAAAAAAATTGAAAATAGGAAAATTTTCAAAATTAGTAAAGTTAATAAACTTTTTGAAAATTGTTGAAATTTTGAAGTTCGAAAATGGTAAAATGTTGAAAATTACTTTAGTTGATCAAGTTTTTGAATATTAGTAAAAGTTTGAAATTAAAAATGGGAAAATTTGGAAAATTAGTAAAGTTAATAAAGTTTTTGAAAATTAGTAAAATTTTGAAATTGAAAAAAATCGATAGATATGAAAATTTTCAAAATTAGTAAAGTTGATAAAGTTTTTGAAAATTCGTAAAATTTTTGAAATTTTGAAAATTGAATAATGGTAAAATTTTGAAAATTACTTTAGTTGATAAAGTTTTTGAACATTAGTAAAATTCTGAAAATTGTTTCAGTTGGTAAAGTTTTTGAAAATTAGTAAAATTTTTAAATTCAAAAAAATTTTGAAAACTTTGTTAATTTTCTAGGGTACAGGTTCCCCACTCGGCATTCTTCAGAGTACCTGTCGTGGCGAGTAGCTGAGGTACCTGCTCCTCGACTCGACATCTTGGGCATGCTTGTGAAATAGCATTGACTATATGTCAGCCTTCTTTGAGACTGGATACGGGTACCTGAAACCTGTGAAATTGGAGAAATTCAGCATTGTCTTTAGCACTTCCAACGGCAGCAAGGCAATCGTCTTTAATGTTTCTGGAGATAAAGAGGAAACCACTACGGGAGTCGGGGTAAAAAAATATATAGTGATGTAGAAAACTACTTTTCAAGGATTAAAGCAAATTTTTGTTTGTGCCAATGAACGTTTACGACAGATAAAAAGGCAAGCTATGGATGTCGAAAAGTTTTTAAATCTTCTAATAGCTTAGACACTTAAATATACATTTTGAGAACGAAGGTTCAGTCTCCTAGCGAAATGATTATTCGTCAGATTATTGCGATTAAATTCGAATATTTCAGCGAGTATATTAAACAACAATTACGAAAATCATTTGTTGATTTATACATTCATTTAGTGTTTTTGAAAATAACCAGTATGTTTACATCCTATGCTGCGGCAAAAGTGAAATACTAACAGAATAATTTTATTTATTGTGAGTTTTTGATTACATCTACTCAAACTATAACACTTTTTATTGTTAAAGAAGTATGAATCAAAATAAACATTTTACGGAATAAATTTAGCTAAAAATAAAAACTGTGATTTTCCTTTCTATGACCTGTCCCCAGCGAAAATTTCACGTAATATTATCTTATTTATGTAGTTTAGTTTTAGCAGAATGAGGAAAATTTATTTATCTTTATTTATTATTGGTATAAAATAATATTTACTTGCGACTTTTAGAAATAATAAATTTTTATTTTCACATTTTCCGTACTGAATGAGTGCTAATACTTGCGGCATTCGTAGTAGTAATTTCTGTGTATTTTTAGATTATGTTAACTCTTCAATTTATGCTAATGGCCCTTCACCCTAATTTCCCATAGCGTCTGTCATGGCGGATTTCCCCCCACTCTAAACTTCCTATAATATCTGCTATGGCGGACCCCCACTCCAAATTTCCCATAATATCTGTCATGGCGGACCCCCCGCTCCAAGTTTCCCTTAATATGTGTCATGGCGGATCCCCCACTTCAAATTTCCCATAATAAGTGTCATTGCGGACCCCTCACTCAAAATTCCCAATAGTACAGACTCCACCCCCTTCCCCCACTCCTAATTCCCTATAGTACAGACTCCTCCCCCTTCGCCCACTCCAAGTTCCCCATAGTACAGGCTCCTCCCCCTACCCCCACTCCAAATTTCCCATAGTGGTCCTATTCTACTCCTTTCAATTCTTTTGCATTCGTTTGAATTCTTTGAACACATGAGTATTCTTAGGATTCTTGTGAATATTCAGAATTGATTGAATTCTTTTCAATCTAATTAATGATTTGAATTCGTTTGATATCTAGTGTATTCCTTAGAATTCTTTAAAATAAAAAATTACGTATAACTTAACATTAATATTGAAAATAAAATTAACAAGGATTCATTTGTATTCTTTGAATACATCTGGATCCTTTCAATTCTTTTGCATTTGTTTAAATCCTTTGAATACATTTGTATTCTTTGGATTTTTTTTAATCTTCAGAATTTATTGAATTCTTTTGAATCTTTTGAATAATTTTAATTTCTTTTAAATCTGGTTTATTCTTTAGAATTCTTTGAATACAAAAATTACGTATAACTTCACATTAAAATTGAACATAAAATCAATAAGTATTCATTTGTATTCTTTGAATATATTTGGACCCTTTTAATTCTTTTGAATTCTTCTGAATCCTTTGAAAACATTTGTATTCTTTAAATTCTTTTGAATCGTAAGAATTTATTGAATTTTTTTGAATGCTTTTGAATGATTTTGAATCCTTTGAGGCCTTCGAATTTGTCATAATTCGTTTGCATTCTGTTTGTGTTATGGAATATTTCGTTTGACTTCTTTGAATTCTTTTGAATACTTTAAAATTTTTTTAATTCTTTTGAATCTGTTTGAAATTCTTCAAATTTAACATAAAGAATCACTTACTGCTTAACAAAAATGAAGTATTCAAAGGAAAATTTACGTTGAACATTCTTTACATTTATTTTATCTATTTACAAAAACTATATTACTTATTCTTACTCAAAAAGGAAAGGCAACCGCCTTCATTCAGCTTCTAACTTGCCATTTGTTCATGTGTAGAACATGTTTTTTTATGATTCTTTGAATGCTTTTGGATTTAAACGATTCCATTTGAAAGTTTGCAATTAGGAAAAAGAACAAAATTACTTCATATTTAGAAATATCTGCCTGTTTATTTAAAATTAAAACTTATAAATTTAATATTCGAAACTAAAGTTTGAACGTTACAATTATAATTTTTCTATTTAAAAGAGTTTAATTTGTAAGTGAAATTGTTCAATATCGATACATAAATAAAAATTAAACATCTTTTATGCTTAGAAAAATCCGAATAAATTGAAGAAATGTGTAGAAGTTTTGAACAATTTAAAAATTAATTAAAAATTTAAAATGATTTCAAATGATTTAAACGGAGTGTCTACGTGCACGTACAAGATACGTCTATTTGTACCAAAAATTTGATGCTAATAGTTAACAGCCTAATTTTAAATTAAATATAGGTTTTGGCAGATTTCGGAAAAAAATTTCTAACCTTTTTAAGAATTTTTGAAATTATTTAAAGAATCTTTCTTTAATTTTGCAGGATTTTAAAGAAATTTTAAAGAACAATTCGAATAAATTAAAAAGATGTTTAGAAGTTCTGAAAAATATTTTAAATAATTTAAAATTTTTAAAAGTTCAAACGACATGTAAATGTTTAAATATTTTGAAATTATAATTTGAATCATTTCAAGGATTTTCAAACTATTTAAAATAAAAATAAGTTTTAATTTAAGTTGTTTTCAGTATATAAAAAAATTTAATCGTTTAATTCTTAATCTTGCTAGCCTAAAATTGCTTAAAATGATATAATTTTGAAAAATGTTGACTGCATTGATTGATTTTCCAATTCAGATAATCAGTGTAGCCAGTGAACCGAGAAATGACTGGGAATTTTATGAGACCAGGAAAAACCTGGAAATGAACGTAAATTTATTTGTTGATCGGGAATTTGATAAATTTTTAGAAAAAATCTTTGAAACTTTGATATTAAATAATTAGTTTATTTTGGATATTTTTTAATTGTGGTATCATTCAGTTTAGAATGAATAATTCGAAAATCTGTCAATTTAAAAATTTTCAATTTCAGATGTTTGATTTTTAAGCGTACATTTCAATATAAAGAATTTTAAAATGAAGGTTTAAACACTTGAAGAATTAAAAATTAGAAGCGTTTAAAATCGAACATTTTTAAAGAAAAACATTTTCAGTTGATCTACTGTGAATATACATTAATTAATGATTTTTAAATTGAATTGTGCTTTAAGATTTTAAAAGTAAATAATGATTTATCGTACAAAACGATTAATTTGTAAGTCAAATTTTTGAATTTTGATGTATAAATAACAATTTAACTTCTATTATTATTAGAAAAAATTGGAGTAAGTTGAAGTGATATTTAGAAGATTTGAAAAAATTCAAATGAATTAAAACATTGCAATGATTTTGGTGTAAATAAAATGATTTATTCTTCATTTTAATTAACTAATTTTGGGGAAATATTTAACAATATTTATAACAATTTACAAAATTATCAAAAATGAATGTGGAAGATTTAAAGAAAATTTCTTTAACTTCGCAGAATTTAAAAAAGTTAATTAAAAAAAATGTAAAACAGCATACAGATGTTTCAACATTTTCCTATAAAATTTCTAAGAATTTAAAGGATTTTAAAACTATTTAATATAAAAATAATTTAACTTTTGATTTGAACAGGGGCCTTTTAATTGTTTACAAAATTTATAGCTGGAACTGGAATTTGTCCGGAATAATAATAATTCTTACGTGGAACCGAGAATTTTCAAATTTTAACATATTCCGAGCAACAGGGAATTTTACAAAAAAATCGATTTCTTCAAATTGGTTGAAATTGAGAATTTTCGATAAGAATTAAAATTCTAGATTTGAACAGGGAATTTTTCGAAAATAATTAAAGGTTCTGATTTTAACAGGGAATTTGCAATTCTTTAACCAATTCTACGCTGGAATTAGAATTTAAAATTGGTTAAATTTAGAAATTCTTAATTTCGAAGTTTAAATGCATTGAATTTTAAAAAATTCAGTTGAAAAGTGTTAGTAGCTTCCATTTTATACGTGTGCAATGTACATTATTGAGCATTCGAATACCAAATCTTTGAATGTGTCA
>NC_046662.1:137253065-137257353 GCF_010883055.1 Belonocnema kinseyi
AATTAACTGGAGAAGCGCGAAAATGCATATTTGGAAACACTTTTCGAACTTTAGATGAATTAATTGAAAAACTGAAAAAGGTTTATGCCCCCGCAAAAAGTGTATAGCAGCTGCAAGGAGAACTATTATCGCCGTAAAAAATCAAGACCCCCCACTTTAGAAGGCAATAACTCCGCAGAAAAAAATGTGAGGAGGTTCGAATAAGAACGACACGAATCCGTTAAGTTTTCTAAATAAAATCTTTGTTTCTGTAACTTGCGTAAAAGAATTTCGTTCCGAGCTAATTAGCAAAATACAAGTAAAAATGCGGTCGCGAGGCCCATTCTTGAGACACGTTAACTTTCACATGACCCCAGAGCTAAGAATATGTTGGAAAAATTTTGAAAAAATTCTGGAGTGTCCTACAACATGTTCAGAATCCAGTAGAGACCTTAAAATTTTATCATATTTAAAAATGTCCGTTTTGTAAGGATTTTTGTTGAATGTTTTTATTTAGGGATTGAATGGAGCTATCGTCCTGTTTAATGGCTTAAAATGTAAAATAATGTACGCAGATTTATATTTCGACCACAAAACTGAATAAAAATTTTAATTTCGCGATTAAAGTCGCTCAGAATAATTCGGAGTTTAATGAGGCGAGGCGCGTGGCACAGACGTAGAAAAAAATGTAGAAAAAAAAGGTCCGTTATATTTCTCAGCGGCAGGCAGCCGTTTTCTCCAGATTTTCCCACAGCTGCTGCTCGCTCAAGAGGGCCGTCTCAAAGCTTTGAGGCGGACTGCGCCCTTCTCTTCTGATACAAAATTTTCATAATATAATACAGTATCAAGCTTGCACACGAATTATCTTGCATTTTGTTTATTTAATATAGTACACTTATTTCGGTATTATAATATAATTTTGTAATTATTAGGCTGTTAATTCGCTATTGCAATATATGTAAAAGGAATACTTATTATTCTACAAAGATACGTGATTGTAATATTTTGTTAGCAATGGCCGTTTATGAACAATTATTTTTATATACTTTTGTGCTATAATTCTAATCATTATTATTACTCATATATTATGTGGGTGCGATTTCATGTTAAATCATCTGAAGAACTTAAGCTTTTGTTTGTAATTTTTATGAAAATTGTAGTATTTGTTAAAGTAGGTGTTAAAAGAAAAACCCTGAAATGGTTTTTGAATAATTCCCAGAAATGACAGGATACTCAAAATTGAAAAATTTGATCCTTTTTCTTTGAACTCTAATAACTTTTGTGATTTTAATACTATTAAGGTGTAATTTTTTTTTTAATTTTCGCAATATGCTGCAGTTCTGACCAAAAATTTCTTGAAACAAAAAATGTCAAAACCTTCTTGAATTTTTCAAAAACGAATGTTTTAACTGAAAATTTGCAACTTTTGTAATAATCCTGTTCACGTCGCTAGAGATTGTTATAAAAAAAATAGGTATTTACAAAACCGAAGCGGACCACAAAACTCTCAAAATTATACGCAGAACCAGGAAAACTCCAACGCTATTCCCCCAATGGGTGCTGGGAGGAAGGCGCCGAATCATTAACTAAAGCACCTACCGAAATTAAAATTAAGGAAAACGATATCAAAATATATCTCAGTAGGAATAATATAATTCCTTCGATCATGATATCTGCCGATGGTCTAAAAAACCCGGCACGTATGATGATCGACACTGGCGCTGGTCGAAATATAATTAAAAGAAGTGCGATCGACCCTGGTCTAAAAGTAAATAAAAATGAGGTATTGAGATTAACAGGAATTAATGATTTATCTGTTTATACTCTAGGTCAAATTAAGGTCGTGATACTTGGATTTTTAACTATATTAAATATAATTCCTGATGATGTACCAGTAGATGAAGATGGTGTCTTGGGCTCTGAATTCTTCCTTAATAATAAAGTAAATATAAATTATACATATAAATGTATTGAAATTAATGATGCAACTTATCCTTTTGAACAAATTGGCATTATCACAATCCCGGCACGAACAATTTTTGGTTATTATGTTAAAATAGAAAATACGGAAAAGGCAGAAGGTTATATACTTCAATTATCAATTGGAGAAGGCATTTTTTGGGCCAAGCCATCGTAAAAAATTGTGAATGATTGAAAACCTACCTAATTTAATATTAAATAGTTTTTTTGAAATCCAATGAAAATTCTAACCATTCTTGCAAATTTCACAAGATCACGGGTGAAGAAAGAGTAGCAATTATCAAAAAACTACTACGATTAGATCATTTAAATATTGAAGAATATGAGCACGTTAAAAAATTAATAAATAAAAATGCAGATTGTTTTCATATTCCGGGAGAATACTTAGAACCTACAAACATACTTCAACACTCTATACCAACAACAGATAATTGTCCTATTTTTTCACGACAATACCTCGTTATTTTTCTGTTTTTGATTTAGCAACTGGTTTCCATCACATAAAAATGGATCCTAAAGATGCACACAAATCCGCATTTTCAACTCCTTATGGACATTATGAGTTTGACAGAATGCCTTTTGGTTTAAAAAATGCACCAGCAACCTTTCAACGACTAATGGATTTAGTTTTAACGAGACTTCAGGGAACGGAACTTTTTGTTTATCTTGATGACATAGTGATTTATGCAAATACTTTAGAAGAACATGAATTAAAATTTAATGAACTCATAAGTCGATTACGAAATGCGAATCTTCATTTACAACTCGACAAGTGCGAATTTCTACGACACGAAGTAGGATATTTGGGACACATAATAGATCAAGACGGAGTGCGACCTGTTCCAAAGAAAATTATGGCAGTGAAAGATTTCTCAACTCCTAAAAATCAAAAGCATATAAAACAATTTTTAGGGTTAGCGGGATATTACCGTAGATTCATAGAAAATTTTGCTAAGATAGCAGCCCCAATAAACCAGCTCCTTAAAAAGGACATATCATTTAATTGGACCGAAAAACAGCAACAAGCGTTTAATATTTTGAAGGATAAATTGTGCCAGGAACCACTATTAATCCGACCCGATTTTTCAAAACCTTTCATTGTAACTATAGATGCATCAGGTTATGCGATAGGCGGAATACTTTCGCAAGGCAAAATCGGTAAAGACCAACCAATTGCGTATGTCTCAAGATCACTAACTGATACTAAACGCAAATATGATACATATGAAAAAGAAGCTTTAGCGTTAGTCTACTCTGTAATATATTTTCGCCCTTATTTGTACGGATGAAAATTTACCCTCGTTACAGGTCATAAGCCCCTTGTTTGGTTTAAAAATTCTAAAGATCCTTGTTCTCGAGTATCAAGATGGCGATTAAAGCTCGCCGAATATGATTATGACGTAGTCTATAAAGCAGGTAAATCAAATGTTAATGCGGATGCGCTTTCGAGAAATCCCGTTCTGAGAAACGATGAAACCGTAGAAACTAATATAATTTCGGTAAATAACTCAAAAATTGAAAATATAATCCTATCAATTATATGAAATCCACGAACTTCGAGAACCATACAAATTCAAATTCCGAAGAAAATATCGAATTAAATAGCGAATCTTCTAAGGAAAATATTCCGGAATTTCTTCATAATTTAATAAGTAAAGAAACACTAAATGAAATACAACATGTAAATTTTGATAGTCCAATACAAAAAATTCTCTACCTTTCAATTTTACTCCTAATCCCAAAAATTATAATGAAAAACGAACCTCTCTGTCAAACTTGGAACACTGTGGTTACAAGAGGACAGAAGCAAAAATACAAAGAGCAAGCCCAAATTAATGAAAAAATTGAAAATAAAGGTAAGTCACATAAGGATGTTGAGAAAGAATACTTACCTGCATCGCCTGCTGTCAAAAAAGCACGAGGTAGACCCAAGAAAGCTGTGCTCACAAATCTAAGCAGCCCGCAAGCCTTGAAAAAGAGAGACAGACCAAGAAAAGAGGCAACCACTGGTGAGTCTCTTAGTTTAAAACAGAAAACGCAAACAATCTTTGAATCTGAAAATGAATCTGACTCAGGTACGGAATACTCTAATTACTCAGAAAGGCAAATTATAAAAAAGAAAAAGAAAAACTATAAAAATTCCAAGGCAAAGCCTGCTGCACGACAAGAAGAAAAAGAAAATGAGGATGAAGATAATTTCTCAACTTCAGAAAATGAGGTTCTAAAACACGAAAATTTTCCAAAATTTTCAGATGAGGAAAACTTTGTTGACGAAGGAAATATCCAAGAACTTGCGGAACCAGAAAACTTTATTCCAAAAGGAAAAAGC
>NC_046662.1:137257453-137259083 GCF_010883055.1 Belonocnema kinseyi
ATAATTACGCTTATTTTGTTGCAACTGACGGTGCTCCACGGGATAATGGATCAAGAGCCTTGTCAAAACGTGGTATTTTACCTAAGTTCGGCCAACTTGAGATAGGACTTGCTAAAGAAATAAGGAAAGGACAGCAGTATCATTTAGCCCTTCCGATTGAAACTGATTTTAAAGAGAATTTGTCAGACACTTTAAACAATAATAAACTTACAATACTTTCTTTGCATTCAATATCAGAAAGACTGAATTTACGATCTATTAGTATCGCAAAAACTTCACAAATTAATCATATAGGTTGGAATGAAATACGTGAAATTTTAATTTCAACTTTTTCCAAATCTTCTACGAAAATTATTATATGTACAGGAATAGTTCAATACCCAACGAAGGAACAGCGAACTGAATAACTTGAAGAGGCACATTCTTCAAATTTAGGAGGACATAAAGGAGTTACAAAATCTTATCATCGAATTCGTCAGAATTATTATTAGGAAAATATGAAAATTGATATTCAGAAATATATTCAATACTGCTTACAGTGTCAAATTAAAAAATTAGTTCGCGTAAAAACTAAAAATCCCATGATAATAACGGACACGCCTGGAACCGCATTTGAAAAAATTTCAATGGACATAGTTGGCCCACTTCTCTAAACAACATTAGGCAACGTAAACATCTTAACCATTCAAGATAATTTTACAAAATATGCTTTAACTCTAGCAATTTCAGATGCCAAAGCTTCAACAGTAGCTGATATTTTTGTTAAAAAATTTATATGCATTTACGGTTTTCCAAAAGCAGTTTTGACGGACCAAGGTTCAAATTTCCTAAGTAATTTAATGAAAAGAATGGCAAAACGTTTTAGAATTAAACAATTTAAAACAACAGCATTTCATCCACAATGAAACGGGTCTCTTGAACGATCACACCACGTGTTAGCAGAATATCTTAAACAATTCGTTACAGAAACTTCTGAATTGGATGATTGGCTTGAATTAGCCATGTTTTCTTATAACACAAGTGTCCACGAAGGTACAAAATGTACACCATATGAATTAGTTTTTGGAAAACTAGCTCGTCAACCATCAAATGAACCTCTATCAAAATAAGAAAAATTGCAAACTAACGACGATTACCTAACAAATTTTATAACAAAATTATATGAAATGAGATCTCAAGCGAGACAAAATTTAATTGCGGCTAAAGAAAAGTCAAAAATATATTAAGATCGAAAAGTTAATCCATTAGAAATAAATACTGGAGATAACGTATTTTTATTAATTGGAAAGGAACCCAAGAAAAAATTTGATGCTCAATATAAAGTACCTTACGAAGTCATAGAGATATTAGGAAAAGGAAACATGAAAATTGACATAAATGGCAAACCTTCAGTAGTACACGTCAATAGACTTAAGCGTTCACATACAAAATGTTAAACCATTATTAATAATTACACGACAACCCCTTATCATTTTAAATATTTCAGATGGATCCCATCCATTGTCAACGTATAGACTCTCTTCTCGTCGTTTTTATGCATCAAATTGATCTGCTTATGTTATGGCCATATTTATTCCACACGGAAATTTTCGAAAGAAATGACAGTGATATTCCTAAATGGGCACAAAAC
>NC_046662.1:137259183-137265800 GCF_010883055.1 Belonocnema kinseyi
TAGAGCTCCAAGGAGATTATGTTGAAAAATTAAAAAAAATTTACCCAAAAAAAATTGTTTTTATACTTCATTCTAAGGACTTATTGAACTACCCTCGTAGTATAATTTCCTGTTTTGCGAATTGATGTGACTTAATGTGATTGCAAATGGGTTCTTCTGTTTAAACAGAGTCTGTAAAAATATAAACAATATTTTGTTATTACAGAGAAATAAAAAATTGCTGCAAAAAGATAACAACAAAATAATAAAAAAAAGCAAATTAGTGAGAAAATAATATAAAAAAAAGCAAATTAATAAGAAAAGAACAAAAAATATTTAAGTTGGTTTCAAGGCTTGTTTTTTTCAGATACGTGCTGGACCTCCTCCTTGCTGCCTTAAATTCATATGCAGCAACCCATTTAACCCATCTATACTATTTTAAGTTTCGAATTTTGAGCTAGAATTCGTATTTAGTGACCAAAATAACTCCTTAGATAACTACTTAGTTTCTTTCGAAGCAATAAAAACTGAACAGCAAATGAAAGCACTTAAAGTGAAACTCTTGAATTTTAAAGTTTGAAAATTCAAGTTTAAAAATTGTTTCATTTGTTACGTCATGAAGACCGTAAAATATTCCCTCTTTATTTAGATTCCTCGTTTTAGTTGAGATTGAAGATCTCGTACAAGGAAGAGGAAAGAGTAGCCAATAATAATATGTGAAAGTAATTTATTATAAATAATTGAAAAATAGAATTTATACAAAGCATGAAGATGACGGAAGACGAGTTTAATCCTTGGCCAGTACCTTAAAATAAAAGGATCAAATTTATTGTAGACCAAGGAGTTTAAACAAAAGGAATTTTAGAGCTGACTATAAACATTGCTTACCAGTAATTTATTATAATTGACGATTACTAAAGGTCCAGGTTGCTAGAACTGCTAATATGACCTCTGTTCCAAAAGTGGGTTGATTCTTGTTTGTTCTTAACTTTGAGTGTAGGAGTAATCCAAAGGGAGAAATTCCAGACTCGGGTTTACCAGTGCACAACACTGTCACAAGGGTACACACACCAATACACGACGAATTCCGGTTTGAGACACTGGACTAGACGGCTTGAGTCCGAGAAAATCGTAGAAATAAAGAAAAACTAATAACTGGCCCATGCTGGTATTTTCGGTTTTTATAGGGCCTAATGCACGTCTCTGCATGCTGGGACGTCGCTGTATACGCATACGTCACGAATATATATAGATATACTATACGGCTTACAATGTGTTCAGTATATCTATATCTGCGTTCTCCAGTCTCCAACGTGCTGAGTGTATCCATTTTCTATATGTTTTAACTATATCTATTCTCGTCAGCTTACAACTTGTTGATACAATATTTGCTCTATATTTATTAAGACTTCATTATTATAATCATGCAAATATATAAATAAATATATTAAAATATATATACGTCACGGGACGTGACACCTCCATCCTAAGTCGAACGCCGGATGAAGCGTCCAGGTGGGGCTTCAGAGTCCCACATGGTGCGAACTCCGCGTTCGAACGTATGGTAGAAGGATCGTCATAAATACAAGATTAAAGAAGTAGGTATAATTATTCCATATGTGTTTATATTTATAAAAAGAACATATATAACAACGGTTGATACGAAATTATATTTTAGTGTCTTAAAATGCAAAATTACATGTTATATCTATAGTTTCTATGTGGAGCGAAGCAATATGGATCTAAGTGTCCTCTCTCGTAACATTTTGCGCATGCGTTCGACCATTTGTGAAGTTTTATTTTACTTGTACAAACTTGAGCATCGGCAATTATGTTCACATTTACATTGTGATTAATTTTGCTCTCTACTTCAGTATAATTTTCTTCGCAAAACATAAATTTTGCTGCTAACGCTTCTAACATATAGCGGGCAGCAATTTTTCGCGCATCCTTTTTTGTAAATGCAGACTCACCTTCATATACAAGTTTTACATTATTTTCATGTATTATGCATTTTGCCGCAAATGGTGGCAATTCGGCGTGGTGATCTAATGTCTTAACAATGAAAATGGGTTTCGAAAAATCGTATTCGGTGCTTATTTCATTAAGGGTTTGAACAGCTGAAGATTTCTAGGGGTTTCTTTCCATTGCCATGTTATCTGTAAAAGACAAACATTAATCTTTTGATTTGAAGATAACATGGCATCGGTAATTAATTTAAATTACATGGTGTTATGGTAGATGATTTTTATTCGATCAGTAGTTAGAGAAACTTTTTATTTATTTATTTTATTTATTCTTCATTTTTATACAACACATCGTAGATTTTAAAGTAAAATTTATTCAAATATGCAGCGTTACAACAATAATATTAAATTCGCATTTAAAATATGAAAATCATATTTACCGATAATAGCATTACGTTAGGTTGCAAAATGTACATAATTTTGGCACTAAATTCGAAAAAAAAATTTTGTTTTCAATGATCAAATTTTAATATCTGGTTTGCTTTTTTCGAACATATTGGACTATATAAAATTATCTCATTTATCATTGTTTATTTTTTGAATAGAGAGCCCGTATAAAGAATTCCGTAATAAAAGGTGACATACTCTTTGAGTATGTTGGTTTTAACGTCCAAATACACTTAAGCATTCGCATCGGCCAAATTCTGGCATTTCTTCGATCGTATCGTCGAAGCAATTTGCGAACGCATGTTTCACAGTCTTGTGCCCGACTCCTAGCAAATAAAAGTGCCATATTTTCTGTGTTGATAGGTCAATGGTATACCTATCAACACTGAGCAACAAAAGAAACACATCAACTCAGCATATGTATTAAAATTGACTTGGAAAGTTGTCGTTATCATTTCTGCTCTGTCTGCTTCTCCTTGCGTTAATGTTTCAAAACAAAAAGGGCAGAAACGTTTCATTGTTTTTTATTACAATAAATACAAACAATTGTTGGTTCCATCTCAAAACAATAATTATTAAACAAATGACCGTAAAAAATAGGATGGTTGCTGAAGAAATTGAAAGTTCTTGCGATTTTAATGAAATTATAAGAGATTTGGAAGAGGTTAGGTTGAAAGTGCATAAGAAAAAAATGAGTGAGAACGTGAAGAAGCAGTGAGTGAGGATTTTGAAAATCTTTTAAATGAAGTATCGCATTTGGTGGATTATAACAATGCGGATATTAGTGAAAAAAATGGTGAAATAATGGACGAAAATAGGATAGAAAGTGTGCCGGTGACTAATTTTGTGATTACGGGAATTTCAAACATTGATAAAGAACGATTAAACAATTTATTCCGGAATGTATAGGGTCAGAAGTCAATTCATAATTTACGGATCTGATGGAGTTTTTTTATTAATCAGCTGTTTTATCGTATTTCCAATGAAAGAAAATTAGAAACAGTAAGCTTATTAATTTAATATTAAATTTCAGAAATATTATTATATAATGGTTATAGAATTTTACATATTTTTTTTATTTGATTAATTTTAGCTTGCAAATTTTAAACTTATTCGCTGGTTGAAGAATGGACAAAGAAAATTCAAAAAAAGTATGGACATGCCGTTGGAACAATTAGCCGTAAAAATTCCACCTGAATAAAAAAGTGTGAGAAGGATGACGTTTGACGAGTATTTGGCGCCACTTTCTAAAAAATTTAAGAAAAATCCAGAAGCCGAAATACTCTTTTCATCAGGTGGAATGCGCTGGCTATTTCGAGGTTCCGAGATTGTTAGGGTGAGTTTAGAATTAATTTGATCATTAATGTTTATATGAAGGGGGTTATATATTTAAAAAAGTAATAATTTTAATGATTATTTTTATAATTTTAAAGTGGGAGTTCTCAAGAGAAATGGACAGGTCAAAAAACGACTTGGAAATTATCTCGAGACGATCGGGAAATTTCTCTGAAGGGAACGACAGTCCTAATGCCTTGGGACTGGTTAATGCTAAATATGCCAGGAATTGAGGAAAATAAAAGATATTTACACGAAATGTTCAAAAATATAGATTTAAATTCCATTTTCCTATTCAATGAAGGTAGATATAGGATAATGAACAATGAAATCGAAGAGGTGAGATTATTTAAGAATGAACTAATTTTGTTTATTTAATATTCAATTTTTCTCAAATCTGGTCTTTTTTTCAGTATCATGAATTGAGTGATTCCGAAGACTGATAGAATTTAAGTTATTGTAAATTTTAGGTTATTATTATCCATAAATATGGCTTATATTTTGTCAATAGTGTAAATATGATGACTAAAAGAAGAAAGAAAAAAAAATAGTGTTAAAAAGTGATATTCTGATTAAATTAGATCGAATTACGTGAATAACTTAAATATAATTTTAAGGAGCGAAATTACCTGAGTAAATTATAGTAATTTTTGTTAGTAATGTAAAAACAGAAATTATTATATATATTTATTTTCTAATAACATTTTTATAATATATACTTTTTGTTTTGTTTTTTTAGATACATTTATTTTTTGAATTTGTTTTTGTTGGTTAATTTTTTTTTTATTTTCTGGTTGTTAGATTTAATTTGTTTCAGGAGTAACTTGATATATAATTATGTAATCTTAGATCTCAGTTTTCCTACTTTTTTGTTATTGTTGTTTTTTTTTAACTGAAATTTGATTTCGTCAAGTAAAGGCTTGTCCATCAAACTTAATGGAGTTATGTGTTTTATTTCCGTCATAATTGGTTTTCGGTTTTTAACATTTTTATTAATTTTTCCAATTTTAACAATAAGTAATCCAAGTAGAACTACTGTAAGCAACATTATCCCCGTTAAAATTAATAAGATTTCTTGACTTGTAAAACGTAACAACTCGTCATTTTGCAAAATTTGTGGCATTTTAGAAAGTTTTTCTAGGATATATATTTCGTCTTCAAGAAGAGATAATGGCATGTTTTCCTTATGCTCAAAATGATAAATTATTCTTTTAAGTAAATGGGGTTGTTGCATTGAATAATTGTATAGCAAAGAACTGATGGAGGAAAGTGAAAGAGTTGATTTTTGTGTTGAAATTGAAGTATTCAATATTTTGACATTTTTATTTGGATAATAAGATGTTATTTCAGGGGTTACTTTACAGTCTGAATTCAATTGTAGTATTCCGTTGTTTAAAATATCAATGAAAACGTCTGGTTTTTCAGGGCAGTATAATTGAAATTGTTTTGGAAAAAAGGTTGAATAGAGCCAGCCATAATGAGTTTTTAATGGACTCCAGAAGTAATATTTGTTAATATTTACAAAGAATTGACAATTATAGGGTTTGGCTTTAGTGATAATTGTTATTTCACAGAGAGGATTTTCTCTAGTGTTGACTATTGGATAATTGGCATAGCAAAAGTTTCCAATGTCAGTTTCATAGAATGATTTAATAAACTGTTCGCCTGCTATAAAATAGTTTGCATTATTTGATGAAAGGGCAAGGTAAGAAATTTGAGGTTTATGGTGAATTGACAAAGTGTGTTTGTTATTAATGTCAAAGAAAATAGGAAATGCATGCAGCTTGAATACATGGAATTTATCTGAAGTAGGTACGGGAATAGTTAACATGAAAACTAAATAGTTTTTTACAATTAAGTGTTTAGTTTTTGAAAACGGAAGAATGTTAAAGAAAAAAGAGGTCGAGAGGTTTAGTTTGAAATTAAGGAAAGAGTTAGGAAAGAGTAGAGGGTGCCATGAATTTGTAACTGTATGCGTGAGGGCTTCTAGGAGTTGTCGTAAAAGAGAGGCATAGGATTCAATAGTCTCTTCTAAATCTTTTGTTAGATTTTCAAAGGCAGGATTATTGAACTTGGCATTAAACCCGATTTGCTCGTTAAAGTTTTCGACCCTTGACATGATTTTAGAAAATTTCTTTTATTTCTGGAGAGATCTAGTTAGGGATAAGAAATAAATTATCTTCGGGTAAATAAAGAGAAGTTTCTTGATGTTCTTCTAATTTTTCAAACGTCTTCTGAACTTTTTCTAAAAATGGTTCTTTTTTCATTGAAGTACTATTAAAATTATATGTTTGATTAGAAAGTAATGAAATTTCTTGAAGAAGATAAGTTTTCAATTATTTGACGTTTGAAATTATATAGTTTGAACACGTCTAGATGGGACAAAAATTGATATTCTTCAGAGAGATTTTGAATATCGACAATAGGCTCAAGATAAACAACTAATGAGTTCGAAAAAATAGAATCGATGTACGAGGTTGTTGCATCAGATGGGATAAGTAGAAATAATATCAAGAAGATACCAGGTGAAAGTTGAAGTTTTGAATTCATTGTGCTTCTCGGAAGCCTGTAAAAAGAAAACAAAAGTTATTATAAAACATTGTTTTTATAATTGAGTGGTTTTAGGTCTAGGAGTTTGTTTCGAGAATGGTCGAAGGAGTCGATTCAGAAATTGAGAATTTCGTAACTGAGTAGGGGGCGAGATTTGCGTTGTTTTATCAACCTTTTTTATGATATTCCTAAGACATTCTTTTGTAGAATGTACTTGGGTATTAAAGTAATGGCAATAATTTTCCCATGGAACCAATTTGGGTCTGGGATCAGTTTGAACTTCCTGATCTTTTGTCTTGATCTTCTTTGGATATGTTTCTGTGTCATCTTTATCACAAA
>NC_046662.1:137265900-137269376 GCF_010883055.1 Belonocnema kinseyi
TGGTAATCCATATTTGATAGTGAAATTCTTGAGAATTTCCACGTGATTTAGAATTCCCATGGAGTTAGATCTGGTTAATTTCCTTGGATATCTTGGGGTGTGTGTAACTTCTTCGTAATAGTGCTCCATTAAGGTTGTGTACCTGAAGTACGGAACTTTAATTAACGTTTATAATATTGATTTGGGGGCCTGAATCCACATTTACAACATTTTTTATAACTTTTTCCAGATGGCCCTGGCTTATCGAGGGGTACATAAAAATGTTTAGTTGGTAAACAGGGTTTTGGAATTCTGCCTAGTCTTCTTCTTTTTGTGAAATTAGTATCTGTCGAACGGTCTACAGTGTCAAAGGAAGTAAATGCAGGAGTTGTTTCAGGAGAAAGAGTGGAGTTTTTTTTGTAGAGCATTCGTCGAATTGTTTGCAGGAATTTTTGGTAAGTTCATAGAAGAGTCATGCACAGAAATATGAAAGTTTTGAAGTGAGATCGCTAAAATTACTTCGTAAGTTGAATTAAGGAGACCTCTATTTGATATAAATTAATTACTTTTATAGCAGCAAAATTTTTCACTTCTTTAAGTGAGTCAGACATTCCTGTTTGTTTAATATCCTGAACAGTACAAATTGCTATCCAAGTAGAGTTTTCAGTTGATGTTTTAATATGTTATGTAGTAAATTGAGGATGTGGAAGATTGCGCAGTGCACATAGTCCTTGCAATTTTTCGCATATTTCGCTACTGAAGGAAGGTCGAAATGGCTCTAATTTATATTCTGTACCATCTGTCACTGCCATTAATAGACTTCGTGCTGCATTTTGTTTGACTAAATCTTCATCTTTTCCAGTACTAATAACTACATAAATTTGATACTGCAATTGGACTCGAATATGATATTCATTGTTGGAATCTAAGGCAATTGATAACTTTTATTATAGAGGTGGTTCTCCTTTTTGTTGAAGAAAATTATTCAAAAGAGTTGTATAGGATTCGTGCGACATGCTGAGGAAAGTTTAAAGTTGAATTGAGTAGTTAATTGTACTAGGAGCTTCCTTGAGTTGTGAATAAGGATATAGAGTAGCTTCTGTAATGAGTGGGATAGCTTCTTCTTTACCTGTATTGGAGTCAAGATAGCGAAAGATGTTCAATGGAGTCCTCTGTGCTTCTATGTGTGCGTGTGGTGCTGATGCTATAGGTGCCTGTGATTCTATGGTATTGGGTCCGTTAGCAGGTGGTCGCTTTCCTAGATGTAATAATAAATTAGTCACGGAATCCCAAAAGGCTCCTAAAAGATATAATGACCAGCCGAATATTTTATGTAGAGTGTAACCGTGGATCAAGGTATCTGCAATTAATTTATTCCTCTAAATATAATTATTATTCCTATTAATCCTGCACTAGCTGTATCAAAGTTTGTAAAAATAGTCCAGAATTTTCCCCATGCTGATTGAGCGATCCTATCGATTGTGTCTTCATCCAAGAGGTTATATACAGAGATGCCCTGCTTATTTGTGGGTTGTCCCATTACTCCCCTTGCTAAGGTATTTAGAACCATAGGTTTCTCCGCATGAAACATAATATGATCTCTTAATTTATCTAGATCGGCTTGTGAATATATACCACTTGTGGCCAAAGATGAGGGATTTTTGTATTCCCATGTGGGCTGTGTTTTGGGCATCATAACATTAGGTGTTGGCCCTTCAATAGGATTGGGTAACATTTTAAACCATTTTTCACCAAAGAAATACATTGATGGAACAAATGTGTTACAACTTATTTGAGTGCCTGCATTTGAAATAATATGGGTACGTGGCGTTAGAAAAAATGTTCGATTTCCTTTGAATACTGGGAGTTGCATATAGTATTCTTTAGTTTCTCGAAAAACAACTTCGGCCTAAACACATTGAACTATATGGACTACTTCCCCTGATACTACTGCCATATAACCCGGTCCTTTCATCAAATGATAAGCGAATTCGTCGGGTGTCTGAGTAGCCAAAATTAGTAAATTTCTAAATACTTGTTGTTCGAGTTTACATTTTTCAGTCAGAACATCTAGATAAAGTTGCTTTACTTCTGTGCGAAGGTATCTTTCTACGTATACAAATTTTGAATTGACATATATAAAAATATCCATATTTTTTACTGCGACTTTTTGATTTTCAAAAATAGATGGGCACTGATTATTTTCATAGATTAATAGCTTTGGGTGCTCGGTTCTCATCAGCAAGATATTGCATACAGGCATTAATGACTTGTATGCCAATACAAGTGTTATATCATCTGTTACCAGGGAATATAATATTTCGTTTCTTGTAGTATTGTCATAAGCTTTATTTGCTAATCCGGAGTATAATAATTCATATTTTTTAAAATTACATGATTCAGTTGGTAATGGGTTCCAAAAGGTTTGGCCTCCTTCCACGTCGATACAAGTGGTGTCTGACACTGTACATACTACACCCGAACTTAAGTGAATCTTATCATCATTTCAATTAATAGTCGCGTAATAATTTCGCAATGATATTTTATAAGTTGCTTTGACAACAACGTAATCCCAAGTGCCGAAAAGGTCTGAGAATGTAGTACCTGAACATTTCCCCCAATAGTGTCGTGGTACCTGCTATCATAAGAGTATGAGAAAATGAGTTGTTTGAAGTTAACCCGAAAAGTTGCTTTTGGTCTCCTACTGTTAATACTCCCGTTTTATGCATTAAATCGCATTGTTCATGTGAGACTTCATGTGTATATTCTTTGTACCCGTTAGCTACTGACGATACGTGAGAATGCATTCCACAATATTTTACTTCCCGCTTTACTTCTACTTTACACTGTATGACCTTTGTATTGCTATAATCGGTTATTTGCAATAATTGTATGTTTACCGACTCGATGTTTAGTTTTGGTGCACGTATATCACATCCTCCTACTTCTAATAATGATAAGGTTGTTATATTCAGTTGGTTCGGGCCACAATCATATCCCACGATGGCATGGATTGTTGTTGTATAATGTAAGTATGTAGTGCATAGAGCCAAAAGGAAGCCTTGTAAATCCATTTCTGGAAAAAGGAGGTTCCAAATTAGCGACTAGTTCTATTTATGGATATTTTTTATAACGTTATTTTTTTTTTTATTATTATGAACGTGTTTAATGTTTATATTTTTCCTTTCTGATTATTTATTGCCATGCATAGTATATTGTAGAGTGATATTTTTTTTTGTTAAAAAAAAAATCTAGATACCTATTTTATCAGAGCTAGAACGTCGGCCAGTAATACGTGTCCTCTTGTTCTAATTGTTAACATAATGTCTCTAATTGTAAATGGATTGGCAAGATCCGTACTCCATTCTGGAATGTTGCTATCATCGTAATCAAGCATTCCAGTTTGAATTAAAAATAGCCAGAGAACAATCATGTCGACTGAATAAGCAAATACATCAATAAGAGCCTCGATTCGTTTGCGATGAATTGGATCCATT
>NC_046662.1:137269476-137272257 GCF_010883055.1 Belonocnema kinseyi
GCTATCCTAAATGATAGGATTGTTCGGGCAATTGAACCTGTGTGGCAAGAAATGTATGAACAACGAGGCTCAAAGAAAGGCGCAGCCGGATGTCGGGAGAACATGCTCATCGATAGATGTGTCTGCAAAGATGCAACATTCTACCAGCGTGACCTATTGATGGCCTGGATTGATTATCGGAAAGCTTTCGATTCTACATCCCATAGACTTATCATCTGTCTTTTGGAAATCTTAAAGGTTCATCCGAAAATAATTGGGTGCATAGAGAGATTGATGCCGCTTTGGAAAACCAGATTTACTATCTCATCTGGAAAAAATCGTGTGACAACTAACAAAGTCACGTTTCAGAGAGGTGTCTTTCAGGGCGGCACCATGAGCCCACTCCTCTTTTGCCTTACATTATTGCCACTATCTCTAGCACTACGCCATTCCGACGGGTACTTGTTGCGGCAAACCTGCAGATCGAAAGTACAAGGTCATTCATGTATTTTACATGGACGATCTTAAGATCTATGCTAAAAACAGAGAGCAACTGCATCTAGCTCTTGGGACTGTCGAACGATATACTAAGGAAATTGGAATGGAATTTGGGTTAAACAAATGCGCCAAGGTTTATTTGAAGCGAGGAAAACTTAATGGCATCCCTGAAGATCCTGAGCTCCTTGATAGAAGCTCAATACGACACCTTTGCGCTGGAGAGACCTATACATACCTGGTTGTGCCACAGAGCCGCATTCAGGATGTGACATCTATAAAGGATACTCTCCGAAGCAGATACAAACGTCTCATCCGACAGATTTGGTCTTCCGAACTGTCGGCGAGGAACAAAGTATCTGCAACGAACATCCTTGCCGTCCCGGTACTACTCTACTCATTTGTACATCTCACGCCGTCAAGGGGGTCGCGGAATATTGAGTCTTGAATGTCTTCACAACAGGATTCTTCTGGGTACAGCACATAGAGTTGCAAATGGAAGAGACCCTCTTCTTAAAATTGTTAGGAATCACGAGGAAGTAGGCCAAGGAGCATTTCTGTACAAAGCAGCGGAGGAGGCTGCTGAAACACTCGGACTTGACTTCAGTATTAGGGGTGAGCAAAATGCATCAAATCTAATATATCTCGAGTATTCACTCCTGAAAGCCCAGATTAAGAAAGCACAAGAGAAAAACTTTCGTCAACAGCTTCTCGATAAGAGGATGCACGGTATCTTCCACAGAAATGTGAAGGATCAGTCAATGTCTTGTGAGCTAACGTTTGCTTTCCTTAAATCGTCCGGATTGAAGTCTGGTACAGAGGGTTTCATTCTTGCATGCCAAGACGGTGTCATTTCCAGCTTAACATACCGTCGCCACATTTTGAGCCAAGACATTCCCGATGATAGCTGCAGGGCGTGTCATGCACACCCCGAGCATTTAGCTCACATACTATCTAGTTGTCCAACACACGCGGGAACGACCTACGATCAAAGGCACAATGCGGCACTAAGAGTACTTTACTACCATCCCTGTCACTCCTACAGCATTCACCTTAATATAGCTTAATATACTAGGCTGTCTGATAAGTCCTTGAAAAATGAAACACGGGGACTTTTTTTGGCCATAGTCGGTTTTATTTTTCAACATACTCTCCTTTTAGGTCGATACAGCGAGTCCAACGATTTTCTGACTTTTTAATACCGTCCGAAAAGTACTCGATCGGAAGGCCTCCAAAATACGCCTCAGTTTCAGCTATGAGCTCCTCATTTGAGTAAAAACGCTTACCGGTGAACCATCTCTTCAGGTTAGGGAACAAGTAATAGTCGCTGGGGGCCAGATCTGCTGAATACGGTGGCTGAGGAACCAATTCGAAGCCGATTTCATGCAATTTTGCTTGTGCAACTAAGCGTTAATGAACAGGCGCATTGTCGTGATGATAAAGTGGTTTTTTCTTCTGCAAATGTGGTCGTTTTTCGGCGATTTCGATTTTCAATCGGTTCAATAATGATGAATAGTATGGTCCGGTTATGGTTTTACCTTTTTCAAGATAGTCCACGAATATTATGCAATTTGCATCCCAAAATACGGAGGCCATAACCTTTCCGGCCCATTGTTGCGTTTTTGGACGCTTTGGAGCACTTTGGCCCGATGGATCGCACTGTTTTGCCTGTTGCGTTGACTCAGGAGTGTAGTAGTGGATCCAGGTTTCATCCATGGTTATGAATCGGCGCAAAAACACAGTCGGCTTACGCGAAAATAATGCCAAATTCTGCTGGGAAGTTGTCACACGAATTCGTTTTTGGTCCACTGTGAGGAAACGCGGCACCCATCGTGCGCAGAGGTTCTTCATGCCCAAAACTGAATGCACGATATTGCCCACACGTTCCAATGATATGCCTACAGCATTAGCTACCTCTCTCAATTTCACTTTGGGATCATTCAACATCATATCATGAATTTTTTCAACATTTTCTGGTGTAATGACCTCTTTTGGGCGCCCAGATCGTTCAGCATCAACTATGCTCGTACGGCCACAACGAAACTAGGTAAACCACTTATGAATCGTTCCAATCGACGGTGCAGAGTCCGGGGAATACTTATCCAGCTTGGCCTTGTTCTCGGATATCGTTTTCTTGCGTAGATAGTAGTGTTTGATCAAAAATCGAAACTCAGATTTTTCCATATTAAAAAAAACTCGGAGGTATGTCGCTTCTCAGTGCTGTAACTTGTAAATGCGTAAACATAAATGGCTGAAGTTTTGACAGGCGTCATTTGAAGGATCAAGCTCGACGAAAATGGTTCACAT
>NC_046662.1:137272357-137281279 GCF_010883055.1 Belonocnema kinseyi
ACCAGAAGGTTTTGATACAATCTGGTCCCGGTGCGGAATAGTTCTTCATCCCTCTTAATACTCTTTTCACCTCCTCGGTAGTAATGGGTGGGCATTCTTTATGAGGTGTTATGAGGGCAACACATAACTCCATGAAGCTATTCATATTTTCTGAGTCTTCGTCCAGTCTATGCTGAACTTCGTAGACTTCTCTCCAAGATACTTCGACCTCCTCTGGTTTGGGTGGGTGTTCGACAGTAACTGGAGGGTCTTGGAAGGGTCGAGATGGGTCAGAGAGAAACTGTTGATTTTCTCTGACCCATCTCTCCCTCCGCTCTAGACTTCTGTTAGCGTCAGATAGTATCCGTATTCTCTCAACAATATGCTGCCTGATGTCCACGAAGCTCGTCATCCATTTCAGCCAGATCTCTATGCTTGAGAGAAACCTTGGTTTTGATGTTTCTCCGGGTCGTAAAGCATCGCTCTTCATCTATTGGATGTCTGCCCGCGGTTGGTCTTAGTGTCGCCTCTCTTTCTTTATCGCCGGCTTGTTCAAGCTGTGGTAGAGTAGGCGGTCCGCTTACATAGCCCCTTTTTCGGAGTAGTCAGCATGGTTTCGCAAACATTGCTGCGAAAAGTGCGATAGCTCCGGTTGTTTCTCGTACCACAGAGCATGCAGCCGTGCCATGTAACCCCGTTCACGGGCCACACTCGCTTCGTAGCAGTCTAGCAAGTCGTGATTCAGTTGCTCCGTCCACCCTAAGGTCACGAGATCCCACCGATCCATCGCATTGAATCCATTTTCATTGGCTCCCCCAGCACTAGATTGGTCGGCATTGTTGACCGACCCATTGTCGGGAGCCCTGCGCGTTCTGTTGTTTTGAATCGCACTTACTACAACTATGTTTGGTGTTGTCATTGTTGTTCCCACGAGAAGCTAGGGAAAGGGGTTCTCCCATCCTTGTAGAGCCCCACATGCAAGGATAAGGCTGCTTACTCTGAGAGATCGCCCGGTATCCCAGAGTCACCGTTCTAGACACCTCTCCCAGGTGCCATTCAGCTTTCGGCACGGTTTTTACACCTCCGAACGATGCATTTGTTTATTATATTAGTTTAAATAAAGAATAATATTAATCAACAAATTAGGAATTTTGCTAAGATTACCATAAAGTTCCTTATTAAGGGCACGTTACACAGCGAAATACCCATATTACCGACCTCACTTTTTCAGTTCATTTTTTTAACCTGAGAATTTTTTTTTGAAATAAAATATCGAGCTGAAACTTTGTAAAATGTATTAGAGTACAATAAAGTACGTTAAAGTACTTCATTTGGGTAGGACATTCACTAAAAATATTTCTTGACCGAATTGCCTTTTCCTTATTTTTTTCTGAATCTCGACATTTTTTGAGCGTTCAAGCTTTTCTTATGCATAAAATATCGGCCTCAAACTTTGAGAAATGCAAAGGCTGACAGGAAAATACGTTAAAGTACTTCATTTAGAAATAAAAGATGTAAAGAATTTTCCACCAAATATGAATCTGTACTTGTAAGACAAGGATCAGCTGTCAAGTTTATCGGCAGCAGTTGGTATTCCCGATGGGCAAGAAAACGCGAAGTCTGGCGGCCGCTAGGCGAAGCCCTATAAGGTGGCTTATCGTACCAAAGCCAAAGATATCTTTGATCGTACACCTGGAATGCGGTTATGTGGGGTCCATGCGTTCCACGCATAAAAGCCGAGTAAAAAAATGTTCCCTCAGTACTCATTATGATAAGGGAGTGGTTATTTATTGCGATAAAGATGGCGAAGAAAAGTCATCTCATTTCAACCACTATAAATTAGGCGTGTTGGAGACGTGGCTGATACCTACATTATCAAACTCAATTTTTAATTTTTCAGAATTTTTTTTAAATCTAAGAACTTTATTCTTTGAAAAATGTACAAGAAGAAAGTAAACTCCGTTTATGTACATCATTTTTGTATAAGAGATGCAAAAAGAAAAATTCCAAGTCGAATTTTCGAAGGTATCGTAGTCCTACCGCAGGACTCAATTCTATCAGTAGTCGCGATCAGCTGTCTCGTCTATATCTGCTGAAATGTAGGGTTCACGCTGTCAAACTTTGCTGACGCGGCCTCCCCCCCCCCCCGCCCTTAGTAATTCGTTGTGCCACCTCCCAATAAAGTAGCCTTTATACTGATTTTTTTGTGTTAATAGCGGATCAAGTTGCGAATCTGCACATGTGAAAGTTCATCAGAACTTTCACAAGCACTCTTAACCCAAAAGTTGAATTTTCATATAACATTGATTCGTTCAAAAAATAAAAACAAAAAACGAATTTTGAACAGAAAGTCAAAATTAGTCTGTAAATAAAAAGATTAATTTTCTAACAAATAAAACAAAACTTTTACTAAATGCAAGAATTCTCAACTAAGAAGTTCAATTTTCTACCAAAAACTATTAATTTACTATCAAAAGAGACGAATTTTTAATATAATCCAAGAGTTCTGCACTTAACAGTAGAAGTTTCAAGTTAAAAAACTTCATTTTTTAACAAAAATATTCATGCAAGAGTTCTGAACTAAAAACTTGAATTCTTAACTAAAAAGGATGAATTTTTAAAGAAAAAGGTTGATTTACTGCGAAAAGAAGGAATTATGAAAAAAATTCAGGAATTCTCTGCCCAAAAAGTTGAATTTTGAAACAAAAACATACATTTTGAAACAAAAATATTAACTTAGTACCAAAGAAGACAATTTTTTACGAAATGTCAAGAGTTCTGAACTTAAAAGCTAATTTTACCAAAAAGATTAATTTTTAATCGAAAATATTACAATATTATATTACAATGAATTGTAAAAAAGCTATTAAACAAACGAGTATATATATATAGGAGAGTACTCGAATATGAGATATTCTCGTAATATGAGAAAGCGGGGTATCAGCTGAATTAAGAGACCCACTATGTTGGTTCTATCACTGACTTGTAGCCCTTAAAGAAAGAGTAATTTCGTGGTATAGTCTATTTTTCATTGGGATTTTAAAGATTATAGGCGGACTTTTTGTGAAATCGATGGTGGTCGAGTTCTTGGAAGGGAATTCTTTAAACCCTATTTATTATTCATTAAATATGTATTTAGCAGTAAAGTTTGCCTGGAGTGATGGGGATTGAATAACTAAGTAGGAAAATATCGATAGTGTTGAAGTTTTTCATTGTATAGATCAGGCATATTAAGTGCATAGTTGCACGGTGTGGTTCTCATAATATGAGATACCTGTGGTTTTTATAATACTGTGGATGCGCAGGGGAAATTGGATACAAAAGTGTTTGTGACTACTGCAAATACTAAATATATCCAAATAGTAGTAAATTTATACTTCGGAAACATAGAATGAAGTTTTTCATTAAAAATAATACTGTATTTTGCATTTTATTAGCTATTTCCTGGGGTATCTCATATTACGAGAATAGTTTGACGAGTTTGGAAAAAGCACCTTTTTACATTTTTTGTATTTTCAGCATAAAAAACTTTTTTAATAAACTTTATATTTGTGCTCCTTATGACAAACTCCTTTAAAATGACCTATATTACTTTTAAATTCAGTACATAGAATTCCGACAATCGCGCCAAACAGAGTTGGTACCTCATATTTGGGTACTTTCCTCTATATAATTAGAGCGGGTGCTAATCTGGAAAATTGCACCCGCTTTCAACGAAATCGCGGTAAAATTTCAGTCACAACCACGTGTCACGACCGTGAGATACGTGGTTAATTCTGTAACGGAATCAATACGACGATGCAGCAAAAGCCTCGTGCAACCCAAAAACACGGAGCGACCCAAGGACTACCGCCTTCTGCATTTTTCCCGCGAGTGTTTTAGCATGTTGTTGGCTATGATGTTTTTGTCAGCTGGTGCCGAAAATTCGATAACGAACATGGTTCGCTTCAGGAAGTCAAGAAGAACCATGTCAAGCCTCGAGGGAGCAACAGAAACAATTGTGCATAGAAGCGTTTAGAGGAGCGATATTAAGGGTAATGCCGTATGAGCAACAGATATGATAATAAAGCACTCTTATTGCCGCATTGTGCCTTTGAATGTAGGTCGTTCCCGCGTGAGTTGGACAACTAGATATTATGTGAGCTAAATGCTCGTGTTGTGTATGGCACGCCCTGCACCTATCATCAGGAATGTCTTAACTCAAAAAGTGGCGACGGTATGTTAAGGTGAAAATGAAACCGTCTTAACATGCAAAAATGAAAAACTCCGTGCCAGACTTCAATCCGGGCGATTTAAGGAAAGCAAAGGTTAGCTCACAAGACATTGACTGAACCTTCACATTTCTGCGGAAGATACCGTTCATCCTCTTATCGAGGAGCTATTCACGGAAGTTTTTCTCTTGTGCTTTCTTAATTCTTTGCCCACTTCTTCGTGATTCCTGACCATTTTAAGAAGAGGGTCTCTTCCATTTGCAACTCTATGTGCTGTACCCAGAATAATCCTGTTGTGAAGACATTCAAGACTCAATATTCCGCGACCTGCAGGTAGTAAATAAAGGTAGGGTTCGAATCCTGGACGAGTAAGATTTTTGAAAGGGTCGAAACGTACCATATATGAGACCAAATGTCGGTCCGACGTGGAGAAGTCAAAGGCGGTTGACCGTTATCATTTAGCTGGTTGGCCCGACCAGTGACACGCAAAGTTGGACCGACCATCCGACAGTTGGCCCAACCGTGGGCCATTGATCAATTAGCACCTGGGAATGTATTATTAGATGAGATAGCACATTTTATTATTCTAAAACTTTATTGTATTACTCTATATAAATGTGTATTTAAGTGCAGAACATACTTTACTTCTAAGAAATGATTTCTGACACAATTAATTTCAAAAATTAATTGTCTCAATCTAAGAATATATCTCCGGTGCTTAGGAGAACGAACCAGTTAACAGTCAATGATTTTTTTAAGTTAGCAAGATGTTGAATTGATCTATTTTGTTCTCGTTTCGATTTCTACATTATTTTTTATTAAATTTCTATGAGTATTAATCACATGAAAAAATCAATTATTTGGTAATTTAATTATTTCTAACAAGTTGTATTTCATCGTGTTAACCTACACCTGAGGGCAAAGCTCATCGCAGCTTCTTATGAAAATAAAAACATCTAAAGATAGGAAAATATGGTGGTTTGCTTCTGTGGTATGTTATGTACTGTTAAAATCACCTTTAAACATACCCAGTTCGAAGAATAAGTTACTTTGAAGAAAAATAGAGAAAGCTATAATATAACCTCTGATTCGTTGACATTCTACTAGAAACGGACTCCACGCAATGTTTCTACCGTACCAAAACAAGAAACCTGCATACCGACCGGCTTGAGAATAATAAAATTTAATCATGGACATAGGAAACAAGGGACTAGGCATGCCATTGCGGGGGTGATGCAATGAGGGGAGAGGTCCGTCACCTTTTGATGTCCCGCGACAAATATGGCAGCGCCCACATGTTTATATTTCCATGCACAGTTTGTCGGCAAAAATGCTCATGCGCATAATCAAATGGCACATCGTAAGATGGCGGCTCTCCCACTTATGGAATTCCCCCCCCCCCCCTCCCGTGGATTCAAACCCGCTCGCCCAGGTTAGCATGGCATGCCTAGTCCCGTGTTTCCTATGTCCATGAATTAAATATTTTCTTCCATGTAGATCACAAGATAAGTTGCTTTTCTACATTGCCGATCATTTGTCGATGCAACTTGTGACACTTGTATCACCTAAGCACTGGTAAATATTATTTTCGTCGGGCCTGCCTCCCTGGCGAGGCCTCACTTATTTATGAGACTTAATATATTTTGGACTTGAATTACATCTAGACATTGAAATCGCATTGTGTGATATTGTTTTATCTGTCATTATATCAAACTTTTTTGCTTTAAGTATTGTCTTCAAAGTAGAAAACTTTATATTTCTGTCCACAAAACTTCCATTCTTTCGTGGTAAAAACTGTTTTCTGTGTAATTTTTCGTTTACAACGTAAATTTTCAATATTTTAGTAAGTAAAAATATCTCTATAACAAAATAGATTTATTTGATATAAAGTAGAACTAAAACTGTTAAATAATGGCCATGATATTAGAAAAGTCTCCTTTGCCCCATCGGTTGGCGCTGCTCCCCCCCCCCCCCTTACCCTACATCGCTGTGAAAAAAGCCCTTTTTATCATTACGCCATGAAAAAACTCATCTCTGTAAAAGGCGATAAACAAAAATATATCACACAAAACACTGTAAAAAAATACATATTGGTAAACAATGTGAAAAAAACACGTCGTGTATAAGTACTGTGAAAAAAATCCGCATCAGTGAATGGCCGTAATAAAAACATATTTTAGTAAACACTGAATGGTACTTTTCACCTCGTTCCTGTTATGAACTATATTTTATATAAATATCTATATTCTATAGATCCACGTGTTCTATATTAAACATACATGTATAAACAGCACTTAAACCCAGGCAATAAGCGGCTGGCAGCGTAAAACACAAGGTTTTAACTTGATATTTATTTATAGTTTTTTGCCGAGGGGACATTCACTGAATAATTCTCATGACGACCACCGACTAAATTATCCGAAATCCTAAAGTCTTAAAAAATGCATCAAAGAAATCTATTTAAATGTGTGAATTAAAATAATTTTAACTCTAGAGAGGCGGACTTGAATTGATTAAAATTAAATCTTCAAAACTTATATTTCACATGAAGGAATTAAAACAATTGATTACACATATTTTGTGAAATTTAACTGTTATGAACAAAAAATTCGACCTTTTGCATTGAAAATTTACCTTTTTTATTCAAAAAGTCTTCTTTTTGCTCAAAAAATGAATTTTATACTTGAAAGTTGAACTGTCTTCGAAAAGAATACGTCTCTTTGGCTTAAAAATTCATTTTTGCAAGTTAAAAGTTTAACTATTTTGTTAAATATGTCATCTTTTTTTATAGAAAATTTGTTATTTGGCATTGAAAATTGATTTTTTTTGGTAGAAAACGCATCGTTCCTATAATAATGAAAGTTTTTGTCAAAAATTCATATTTGAAACTTAAAAATTAGACTAGTTTGTTAAGAAAATTATCTTCTTCATTGAAAGTTAACTTGTTTAAAAAATTTTTTACCTTTTGTTTAGAAATTCAGCTTTCTTATTTTGAAATTAATTTTTTGTTATAAATTTAACTGTCTTTGAAAAACAGTATTCTTTTTAGCTTTTAAGCTCAACTATTTGGATTATAATTAAAGGCTGAGCTCTTTTTGTTAGAAAATTGGAACATTTGGTGGAAAACTCCTCTTTGCAAGTTAAATATTCAACTTTTTTGTTAAAATTGATCTTTTTTGTGAAAAATTAAACTGTTTTAAATAGAAGATTCGTCCTTTTGGATAGAACATTTATCGTTTTTAGTCAACAAGTTATCTATTTTATTCAAAAATGAACTTTTTTTTATTCAACTGTCTTGTAAAAGAATCGTCTTTCTGGCTTAAAATTTTTTTAAATAGTATGATTGTACTATTACTATTCTTTTTGGATTAAAAAGTCTACTTTTTGATTAAAAATTCAATTATTATTGTGTTAAATGACTTTTTTTCGTAGAAAATTAAACTGTTTTGTTGGACTGTTTTGTTGAATTCAACTCGTTTTGATTGAATGTTGAAGTCTTTTTTGTTTGAAAATGCAACTCCT
Source organism: Belonocnema kinseyi (assembly GCF_010883055.1). NCBI lineage: Eukaryota > Metazoa > Arthropoda > Insecta > Hymenoptera > Cynipidae > Belonocnema > Belonocnema kinseyi. The sequence continues at coordinate 137,280,070 of NC_046662.1, forward strand.
TGATGTAAATTAAACTTTCTTGTGAAAAATCAATATGCTTTTGTGGAGGCTTCTATTATATTATTTAACATTCATATCTTTTGTTCAAAATTGAACTATTAGCTTAAAAATCTATCAATTTTTGTGAGGGATTCCACTATTTTGTTGAAGATTCGTGTTGTTTGGTTTAATTACATTGTTTCTTATTTAAAATAATATTATATCGAATTTTCTTACTAGCCCTACAATTTTAATTACTGTTCCCTTTTTTGTAAAATTAAAATCAATACTTATTTATGGTCAATGCAATTAGAAAACAAGATTGCATAATATTATTAACATCTGTGGTAATTCTGGGTGATAAATAATGAAAAGAATGAATTAGAACGGTTTCTGGATCGCGACCATTCGTGTCTTTTTCACTCTTACTTACGCACGTTGCGACAAAATAAGGCAGGCAACCAAGTCGTGCTCTTTCGTAGAACCAAGGCTTTCGTAGTCTCTGGTCGTCCAACGGTGCTACTACCGAGTTGCGGCCCGTGGTCAAGAAAATATTCGAATTACGGCCCGCGGTCACTTTTGGTCTGGTTGAGTTTCACCTCGAGTTCCTTCTTCCACTCCACCACCAAATGAATAAGCTCATTAACAGAGTAAGGAGTGGTGGTAGTAACGAGTAGAGGTTAAATCAGTGCTACCAGATCGAGCTAAAAATTTACCCTCACCATACCTACCGTTTAGGACCCGCAAAACAGAAGATGCATGATTGCCACTGTAAGTTCGTGTGTAAGCCGAAAATGCACGTCTCGAACTTCGGGATACAACAAAAGCCTCGTGCACCCTAAGAACACGAAGCGACCCACGGACTACCGCCTTCTGCATTTTTCCCGCAAGTGTTTTGACATATTGTTCACACGCAGGGATGCTTTTTAGGCCATTAGCGAGTGAAAGCTTGGCACTTCCAAGAGCGCCGATGATAAGGACGCTTAGTTTAACAGAATATTTCGGGTACAATCGTTGCAACTCCCTTATCAGGTCTCGATACCTCTCTTTCTTTTCATTCTCTTTGGCTATGATGTTTTTGTCAGCTGGTGCTGAAAATTTGATAACGAACATGGTTCGCTTCAGGAAATCAAGAAGAACCATGTCAAGCCTCGAGGGAGCAACAGAAACAATTGTGCATAGAAGCGTTTAGAGGAGCGATATTAAGGGTAATGCCGTATGAGCAACAGAT
>NC_046662.1:137281379-137304079 GCF_010883055.1 Belonocnema kinseyi
CACCGTCTTGGCATGTAAAAATGAAACCCTCCGTACCAGACTTCAATCCGGGCGATTTAAGGAAAGCAAACGTTAGCTCACAAGACATTGACTGATCCTTCATATTTCAATGGAAGATACCGTGGTCTATGTTGTCATCTCCTTTTCCTATCCCTCCATGTCAGATCTTCTTTAATTCTTTCCCTCCTTCCTCTCAATAATTTTTTTCTCTCCATAATTTTCTTTTTCTCCTCCTCACTACTCACTCCCCACTTTTACTAAAAACATTCCTTCTTTTTCTTCCTTTGTCCCTGCTATTCTCTTGACTGCTTCTACCCTTACCTGCACTTTAATATCTCGCAAAAGATTTGTTATTTTCACTTCTCCTGTTTCACTCTTCACTTTTAATCTCTTAACTACTATGTTATTTTTCCTCTTTGCCCTTTCTTCCCTTTCTTCCCCTTCTAATCTTCTTTCGATCTCACTGAGTTTTTTCTACAATCTTTCATTCTCACTTCGGACGTTCTTTTCATTCCCTTTAACTATTTCCCCATTTTCTGTCTTTTCCCCCATATACTCATTCCTAATTTCTAGACTGGATGCCCGTTCTTCCAACTGTTTTATTTCTTTATATCTCTGCTCGTCAACCTCTCTCTGTCTATTCTTAATGCCTCTAACTTACCCGAAACCTTATCTTTCTCCTCCTTCCAACGTTTATCCCATTCTTCCCATTTTTCTCTGAACTTTTTCACTTCCCCCCTTACATCGTTTCCCTGTCTATTCATATCCCTATTCATGTCATCCAATCTCTTTCTTGTTTCCTCTCTAAACCCTTTAATGAGAGCTTCCAATCTTTCAAACATCCCCCCACCCCACCTATCTCTCTCTGGCGTTTTCCTTTTAATTCTAACTCTCTTGTTCTCCTGGTCCCTTTCTACCTCATCTTCCTCAGCCACTCTTTTCCTTTTTTCCTCCCCTTCACTGCTAGTCGCGCTTGCCTTCTTTACCATTCGTCCAGACTTCTTTTCAAACCCGCGTTGCCTAGCTTGTTAAGGCGCTGTAAATTTGCGGGCCCTCCGCGTTGCTTGTCCGTACTTGAGTCCGCTACCTTCCCCACCCGGGTCGACTTCTCGGCACTTTCATCATCGCCGCTGCCACTGCGATCAACGTCACCCATCCCCCCTTCCAATGCTTTCAGCAACCCTTATTTCCTTTACCAAAGCAAAAAATACACCACTTGACAAAAAGAGTTCTTGCGCGATCGGTACCGGAAACAGAAGCCTTGAAATCTTATATTAAATTTCTGTAATCAATTGAAAATTCCTTGGAATCTTTTAAAATTCTCCAATTTTTCAAATCCTTGAAAATGTTTTGAAATACCTAGAACTTTTTTTTAAGATTGCTACAGTACTTTGGAATTTTTAAAAATAACCCATCTAAAACTTTCCAAAGTAATCTAAATTTCAATTTGTAACTGTAAAAAATTTCAAGAAATTACAAAACATTTTAAGGATTTTAAATGTTGAGGATGTTTTAAAAGATTTCAAGGAATTTTCAATTCACAGTAAACGCCCGTTTATTGCAAGGCTTCTGAAATGAATGGGTCCCATTTATCATAGAAGAAGGAGAAATTTCACTGGCTCCCACCACTTTATCGGAAGGCAGGCGCCTTTCAGTGAGAACGGCTGATTGGTCTGCTCACTAGCGATGTGAGCTTGTAATTGTTTCCACGCGCATGCTAGATAACGTCAAAATACGTACTGCAATCTACAGTTTAAACTCAACCCAGTCCCGCCTTTTCAGCTATTGGTTTACCGAGAGATGTGGAAGGAAAGTGTGAGCGTAAGGTATGACGCGATAAATGGGTCCCGCATCTGGCAATATCAGTGCTGCGATAAACGGGTCCTGGAATAAACGGGTCTTCACTATATTTTTATAATTTAAAGGAAAAATTGTGCAGGAAAAATGACTGTCGCCACTTGCATAAAAGTATTGAAAGTTAAGGAGGAAAATGTCGAGTAGAGAGGGTAAGGAGGATTGTAGGGGTATGGGTCTCTTGAATCGACCGCCGGCCGCAACTCGGATTTTGGTCCTTAGGAAAATTGACCGCCGGCCGCAACTCGGCTACACCGGTCCTACGGTATTCGCTACAGTAGTCTCAGTAGGGTACTTACTATGTTAGACAGGAATATGCAACCGCCATTCTGGTTCCTGGACAGTTCGCGGTAAACAGTGCGATAAGCATGTTGTATAGTTTAATTAAAATTGGGTTTAAAATATAAGAAAAATTGTCTGCTTCAGTGCTAGGTTTTGTAAAAATAGAAGCGAGGATAGATTTAAACTTTACCGTTTTCCACCAGGGCGAAGAGAAAGATTGCCAATATGGATCATAAATTGTAGATGCGACAAATAGAAACCGAATTTAAATTCAAGATTAGGCGTAGTTATCACTAATATTTATGACTATCACAATATAGGGAAAGGGGGGGGGGGCAACGCCAACCATTGGGGCAAAGGTTATTTTCCTTATAGCATGGCTATTATTTAACAATTTTAGTTCTAGTTTGCATGAAATAAATCTGTTTTATAAGAGAGATAGTGTTACTTCCTAAAATCTTAAAAATTGACGTTGCAAAAGAAAAATTATACAGAAAACAGTTTTTACCACGAAAAAATGGAAGTTTCGATGACAGAAATATAAAATTTTCAACTTTACTGCCAATACTTGGTAAACTTGATATAATAATATTAATACTTGGTAAACTTGATATCTTGACAGATAAAACAATATCACACAATCTAATCATATTATTCAGACGTAATTCAAGAACAAAATATATTAAATCTTATAAATAAGTGAGACCTTGCCAGGGGGGCAGGCTCGACGAAAATAATATTAACAAGTGCTTAGCTGATACACGACGTTACAAGTTTCGTCGATAAATGATCGGCAATGTAGAACAGCAACTTATCTGGTGGGCTACATGGAAGAAACTATTAAATATTATTATTATCAATCCGGTCGTTATGCAGGTTTCTTTTATTGGTACGGTAGAATCATTGCGTACAGTCCGTTTCTAGTAGAATGTCAACGAATAAGAGGCTTTATTACAGCTATCTCTATTTTTATTCAAAATAACTTATTCTTCTTGTTAAATATCTTCAAAGGTAATTTTTCCAGTACATAAAATACCACAGAAGAAAACCATCACATTTTCTGATCTTTAAATGTTTTTATTTTCATAAAAAGCTGCAGTCGGCTTTGCCTTCAGGTATGGGGCAAAGCCGATGAAATACAGCGTGTCAGAAATAATTAAATTACCAAATTATTGTTTTTTCCATGTGATTAATACTTATAGAAATATGATATAAAATAATGTAGAACTCGAAATGAGAAAAAATGGATCAATTCAACATCTCATTAACTTTAAAAAAATCATTGACTGTTAACTGGTTGGAGCTGCCCCCTTTACCCTAATTTAAATATAGGGGGTCTAAATATTATATTTACATGTAATTAAATTGCCCATGTGCATTTTTTTGATATATTAAAGAGAAATGAGATTCAGAAGATAGTATGGTTAGGAACTTGTTTTTCCATAGTATCTTTGGTACTAGGCAGTCTGATAAGTCCCTGAAAAATGAAACACGGAGACGTTTTTTTTGGCCAAAGTCGGTTTTATTTTTCAACATACTCTCCTTTTAGGTCGATACAGCGAGTCCAACGACTTTCTACCTTTTTGATACCGTCCGAAAAGTACTCGATCGGAAGGTCTTCAAAATACGCCTCAGTTTCAGCTATGAGCTCCTCATTTGAGTAAAAACGCTCACCGGTGAGTCATCTCTTGAAGATAGGGAACAAGTAATAGTCGCTGGGGGCCAGGTCTGGTGAATACGGTGGCTGAGGAATCAATTCGAAGCCGATTTCATGCAATTTTGCTTGTGCAACTAAGCATGAATGAACAGGCGCATTGTCGTGATGATAAAGCGGTTTTTTCTTCTTCAAATGCGGTCGTTTTTCGGCGATTTCGATTTTAAATCGGTCCAATAATGATGAATAGTATGCTCCGGTTATGGTTTTATCTTTTTCAAGATAGTCCACGAATATTATGCCATGTGCATTCTAAAATACGGAGGCCATAACCTTTCCGACCCATTGTTGCGTTTTTGGACGCTTCGGAGCACTTTGGCCCGGTGGAACCCACTGTTTTGCCTATTGCGTTGACACAGCAGTGTAGTAGTGGATCCAGGTTTCATTCATGGTTATGAATCGGCGCAAAAACTCGGTCGGCTTAAGCGAAATAATGCCAAATTCTGCTGGGAAGTTGTCACACGAATTCGTTTTTGGTCCACTGTGAGCAAACGCGGCACCCATCGCGCGCAGAGCTTCTTCATGCCCAAAACTGAATGCACGATATTGTCCACACGTTCCAATGATATGCCTACAGCATTAGCTACCTCTCTCAATTTCACTTTGGGATCATTCAACATCATATCATGAATTTTTTCGAAATTTTCTGGTGTAATGACCTCTTTTGGGCGCCCAGATCGTTCAGCATCAACTGTGCTCGCACGGCCACAGCGAAACTCGGTAAACCACTTATGAATCGTTCCAGTCGACGGTGCAGAGTCCAGGTAATACTTATCCAGTTTGGCCTTTGTCTCGGATATCGTTTTCTTGCGAAGATAGTAGTGTTTGATCAAAACTCAAAACTCAGCTTTTTCCATATTAAAAAAAACTCGGAGGTTTGTCGCTTCTCAGTGCTGTAACTTGTAAATGCGTAAACATAAATGGCTGAAGTTTTGACAGGCGTCATTTGAAGGATCAAGCTCGACGAAAATGGTTCACATAAGTGAATACTAATGCCATCTCTTAGAATTTTCAGGTACTTATCAGACTGCCTAGTATGATGTGAAATATAAATAGCTATCGTAATAAACTCTTGAAACAGTATTGTATTAATGTTTGACCTATAGTTTGTCATTATTTTATTATTTGTTAATATTTTTTTAAATCATATGATTATAATTTTAGCGCACGCCTATTTATAAACTGGGTCAAAATTCGTTTGCAATAATAATTTTTGCAAGAGCTACTTTTTGGCAAATGTGTGGGTTAAAAAATCATATAGTCGAATTTAAATATTTCATATATTATATTACATTTAATTTTATTTATAATTTATGTTTTGATAACAATGCTTCAGTATAATTTAAAAATAAATAATCTATATCATATAAGTGTATTTATATAATTCGATATCAATTTAGCGATTTTGAGTTTGGCGGGGAAACAGAATGACAGCTTGCATATTCTCATCTAATATAGTACCTAAGCCTCAGTAGTGTTTCTAGAAGTCATGCAGTACTTAGTAGTCTGACTAACAGAGACTAACATGAATTCTCAGTGAATAGCACCTCGTTCTTTGCATAGTCCACCAGCAATACTTTTTTTCACGACAAATAGATTATAACACGCACACAAAAAAGTAGTCTGTCCGGTCGACTTTACAACCATATCTATCTGTCTTTTGGGTCGTTGATTTCGAATCCGGGGTTCAAAAAAGTCAATCAGGTCATAGTTTCCTAAAAAATGCAAAAAGAGGCGTAAAAATGACGAAAACAGCGTTTTTTCTTGTATATTTTGTATAAAATTAAAAGAGTTTCATGTCCGGCCGACTTTACAACCATATCTTTATATCTTTTGGGTCGCTCAATCTGCATCTGGGGTTCCAATATTCCCATCTGGGTGTTCCATGAGCATGATTCCCCTTGTCTGAAATTGTAGTATCTAAGAAAAATAAAGCACTTTTTTTGGAACAAGTTTTATTTACTTTCAGCATTACCCAGGAACAACGGCGTGGATGTAGTAAATTATGTTCCCTTTGGGGTGCTGGATTAGCGTGAGTCCTCTTGCCATCATATGAACATCCCAATGTCCCTGATGTCTACGCTCTATCTCTTTGATGTCTTGGTGAAAACGTTCACCTTGTTCTTCACTAAAATCTCCCAGATTCTTTGGAAACTCGTCAATGTGAGAATCAAGAAAATGGAGCTTCAAGTTCATTAGACAACCGAATTCACCAAAATTTGAAACCATATCAGAAACAATTTTTTTGTAATCTGCACTTTTGTGATTGCCTAAAAAATTTTCAACAACCATCTTAAAACTGAGCCAGGCAGCCTTTTCAGTGTCTGTCATTTTTTTAATGAATTCCGGATCCCGCAACATTTTTCGTATTTGTGGTCCATTAAATACACCCGCTTTCAACTTCACTTCGGAAAATTGTGGAAATTGATTGCTCAAGTATAGAAAGCAGTCACCGTCAATATCAAGAGCTTTGACAAATTGCTTCATAAGACCAAGCTTGATATGAAAGGGTGGAATTAAAATATCTTTTGGATTGACTAAAGATTTTTCAATTATGTTCAATTTTCCTACGTCAAATGATGTTCTTTTTGGCCATTTCTTTTTTTATAATGCTTGATGCGATTTCTACTGTCCTATAAACACAAGTAACAGGGTGTTTCTGTAAACCCTGATTGCTGTCCTAATAAAATCCCAAGAACTTTCATATCTCCACACAACTTCCATTCATGCGTTGAGTAGTTAATTTTTTCCAGAAGAAGTTTAAGAGTACTATAGTCTTCTTTCAATTCCGTAGAATGTGCAACTGGAATTGGAGCATAAACATTAGTATTGTGCAGTAATACTGCTTTCAGGCTGCGCATGGAAGCGTCAATAAATAGTCTCCAATCTTCTGGTTTATAAATAACGGGTTTCATCTTTTCCACCAACCCATCAATATTATCACAGTACACTAATTTTCCCTTTTCATTAACTTCAGATTTAAAGTATTGTCTAAAACCTTTTTCTCTATTCCTACAAGAACTTATTTTTATTTTTTCAGCAAACAAATTTTTTTTCTTGAAAATGGAAGCTAAATATTCCATACCATCTTTAGCAAGTCCTAGATCTCGTGCACAGTCATTGAATTCTGCCCACGTAAATAATTCTGGAGCACCACGGTTTTCGCTATGAGGAAGGTATTGTTCTTCATCTTCATCGTTGTATTCATCGTCATCATATTCAATACCATCTTCGTCATAATCATCATATTTGTCATTTTTCAGAATACTTTCGTCACTGTTACGATCAATTTCATCATCGTTTTCAACCGTGTGAGTCGTCTCTCTGTTCACTGACAATTTCCTGAAGGCTTTTAAAGTATCGTTATCTTCCACTGGTTTTGTGACGCTAGATACATCAGCATATTTGACACTAGCTTTATTTCTTCTATTTATTCCATTATACAGAAGTAGCAGTCTTCCTCTCGCAAAGGTTGCCTCCATATCATTGGTTTTCTAATTTTGAGTGTTTTCTTATTGCCTTCATTACTTTTGTGACGAGTAAGTGACTGAAAACATGCACCACAAACGTTATGAGGAACCCAGTTTTCAGTTTGGTTTTGGACTTTTATACCAAAATAGTCTTCATACATTGATATAAGGTCATCACTAAATGATCTACGATTTACTGGCACATCAAATTTGCCACATATATAGCAAAATGCATCTGCATTTTTTTGGCATTAATGTGCTTCAAAAGTAGTTGACTGGTTGGAATTAGTGAGCTTTTTACGTGCCATAACTGTTTGGATCGTTGGATCACTGTTATAGTTACCGGATATAAATAGCCACGCGAATATAAATCGCGCTCGATTTTATTTCTCGTTGTTTGATCTAAAAGCGATGAGCTGGAGACTTGAGCGAGCGAAGGGGCGTGGCCTAACGCGTGAAACTTCGATACCTTCCCTCTCAAGTCGAAGCTTCTGAGAAAACAGTTCTCGCACGAAAGCGTGACCTTGTATCTCTATTCCTTGCTGTCTTTTCACGGCAAAAGCTAGTTATTAGATCGAGGAGCCGTTCCGTGAATTAATTTCTACCGATTTCTCTCAGTGTGGTTTGGAATTCATGGGCATTGATGAGTACATTAAGGATTTATGAGATGGATTGCCGTGAGTTCGTAGGTCTTTGGAAGTTAAGGGAAAAGAAGGATGTTTACAGCCTCTTAAATATGAAGTGCTTGACCGGTCTATCGATCATTGAACCTTTATTTAACCTATGTAAAACGCGGTAGAAGTTTTACATTTTCAACATATAGAATTGCTGCCATTTTTGATAATTTGCGCTTCATTACGCTGTATGAATTCAGGATATGTGTTTTAAGAATTTCTGAGTTTGGACTTGACAGATTTAGGGTTATGAGTTCTGGCCTCTTTCACTTGGGCTTTGTATGTTTAAGATTGAGGTTTGCGTGAGTTTAAAATACAAATATTAACGTAGAAATTCGAAATGGCCAATTTTCGATTATAGTTATGCTTTTTACGGTGAAATCTAAACTGGCATAGTCTTTCGGACCCCGGATTCAGATTCAGCGACCCAAAAGACGTATAAATATGGCTGCAAAGTCGACGGGATATACAAATATTTTGTTTTTAAACAAAATACACAAGAAAAAACGCTGTTTTCGTCGTTTTTCCTACTCTTTTTGCATTTTTTGGTAAACTATGACCTGATTGGGTTTTTTGGACCCCGGATTCGAAATCAGCGACTCCAAAAACATATAGATATGGTAGTGTAGTCTACCGGACAGACCACTTTTTTTTTGTGTGCCTGTCTTATCATCGTTTTTTTCTTGGAATAAAACAGTTGAGTTAAATGTTTTAACAAATGCGGTTTTTTTACGGCTTTTTCACAAATAAGGCTTTTTTCACGGTTTTTTCATGATTAAGGTTTCTTTTCACTGCGCTTCTAGGAATAAGGTTTTTTCTCAGCATTTACCGAAATATGTATTTTTTCTTAGCCTTTTACTAAGATGTGTTCTTCTTCACGATGTTTTAAAACAATGCATTTTTGCACAGCGACCCATGTGCAAAGTCACATACGGCCCAACATTGGCCCATAGTCAGCAAAAATATTGCTGAAGCTCGGCTGCCATTATCGCGCAAATGATGGAATGATAACTATGGCCTGCACTTGGCAGCCAAGGTTTGGGTGCCATTGTCGGCCCAATACTGGGTACCAGCATTGGACCAAACCTCGCTGCCATCGCCGCGCCATTGCTGGATTGATAACTATGGTCTGGACTTGGCAGCCAACCTGGATGCCGGAGTTAATTCAAAAACTGATAAAAAGTCATTGAATTTTTCTTAGGATGCATCTGCTTTATCCATTTATCATTATAGGACTACATATCGTTTGAATATTATTAATAATTTCAAGAATTGAAATTCAATTAAACATTTTGGTTAATTTTAACGACTACTGCTACAGTCTAAGGTATAAGGATATGACAAAAAAGGTATTTAAAAAATAATTTTAATTGATTGCGAATACTTTAGATAAAAATAATAATGGTCCTGTTTAGATTGAATACATATGTTACATTTTGAAAATTAAATTACAAATAAAATTTCTAACACTACAGGGTATCGAACCTACATCTGTATACCTAAATCTATCGCCTAGAAGTCGGGAATGCTAACTACTACGCTAAACCGACAAGTTGAAACTCTGTGAAAAAGCCATCCTCATAAGCTGCAGTTCAGAAAAGTTAAAGAACCAAATTTTAAGCTCTCATTTTCTAATTATTTATTATTATGCGACATTATGCAAATGTAAAATACCTGAACTGTTAACAGGAATATCAATACAATAATTTTTAAATAAATAATTTAATTGATTACAATTTTTGTTCTCGTAATATTTCGTTTTTCCGTTGTCGCCTACTTTACAACTTTTTGCAATGACAAGAAATGTAATTTTTCATAAACATTAAAAATTTGTAATGGCAGAACCTAAAAAATTTAATCGTGAACTTTGACAATTTTTCAATAAAAAATTTTTTTATCTTTCGTGTAAGATTTGTTTATTAGGTGCTAAAAGTACTACTTGGCGAAATAAAGTGCCGATGCTGGGCCAAGCATCGATGGAGGTTCGGCAAATATAAATAGCCCATATAGGCTGCCAGTACAGGTTCAAAATTAAGTCGATTTCAATGAAACATGTTTTGCCATGACAAAAGTGAAAACTGGCCTAGTAATGCGCCGTCACTGCGCCAGATATTGGCTGATCCTCGTGAAACATGGTTACCCGTACTAAAAGTGAGACTTGTCGCAATAAATTGCTGATACTAGGCCAAGCATCGGCGGAGGATCGGCAAATATAAATAGCCAATATAGGCTGCCATAACTGGCTCAACACTGGGCCGATTAAAATGCCGATATTGACCCAATAACTTTAGCCGACCTTTGGCTGCCAAAATTGGACCAACACTGGGCCGTATATTCAGCCCCGGCAATTCACACTTGGGGACCTAAGAAACAATTATTTTTCATGGCGTATTTGAAACAGTTTTTTCTTCATAGCTTTTTAGCACTTAGGGCGCAAAATGCGCGTTTTGGTTGCCTATAAGCGAGAGTAAACTCAGTCTTTCTCTCCCTCCTTGTAATAAGGAGAGAAAGTCAGCTGATCCATAAGAAGTACATTATGAGAGACAGAGCGATGCGTAAATGTGAGGTTATGTGCTTTGCTCTCTTTTTTAGGCATCCAATGACGCGAATTTTGCACCCTTCGTATTAAAAAATACAATGTGCACCATGTGAGCAATAAAGCATTCACAGACTCATACGATTTTGGGGCCTCGCTTCGCTCGTGGCCCAAATTCGTACTCGCTGTGAATATTTTATTTTGCTTGCTTGGTGCATAAGCTGCTATTAATTTACAGTTTTTTTTTTTCATAAGCACCGGCAATGTAGTATCGGAGCAATGGACAATTGCCTCAGCTGAACGAAATTCATACCTGAGAAAAATCTGTTAGACAACAAATCTGAATTCTAAGCGGCAGTTTATGAAAATTCAAAACACGATTTCAAAACGAAAAAAAAATATCTTTGAAATTATTGTTACATAATCTTCATTTTTTAAATTATTAAATAAATAATTCGCTCATACGGTTACTTACACATATAATCGCAATATTAAACGCTTTGAAAAATCGCACTCGTCCATAATTCGAACCCTACCTTACAACCTAAACTATTGTGTCCTGCTGCGCACTCTAACCACTGCGCTATCGAAGCACTTGGATCTTGGTGACAAATCTCGCTGTAGTATTTCAAGACAGCGTCGTACAAAGTCTTATAGTCGCTTCAACCATCTTCAAACTAAAAGTTGTTGAACTCAATATTTCTTTAAAGGAAAAATCCTTCTGATTATAATTGAGTATTTCTAAGGAAAATTGTGTCGAGAAGTGTTTAAAACTTTAAAAAATTGGAAGTCTTTAAAATTTGCTCTATAAGTGTAAAAATTTTAGATATTTTTTTACTATTTCAGATAGCAAGTAAGATTATAAAATTGAAAATCATGAAAAAAGATCCTGCCGAATAAAAGGAATTAGTTTTTAATTAAGAAAATAATAATTTTTTGAATTCGGCTAGATTAACATATTTTTTAATGTTGAAAAATCGCTTGCCTTAAACTTATTTATTTTATATTAAAATAAGACATGATCATTTTATATTTTCAAAACTATTTTTTTTACTTATAACTTTCATGAATTTTGCCATTTATGTGATTTTCAAACTGCTACTATCGAACACGAAAATTTCGTCTAAACAAAATACAACTAGGTCTTGGTACATTATTTTTTAATTCCGATTTTTTTTGTTACCTTGAACACTATACAAAAACAATTTCAGGGTGACCGTTTCAATCGAGGAACAAATTCACAGTCATCTTCCGATTCACGAAAATGTTTCACGGTTAAAAAAATTTCAAATAATTTAATTATGAATAGAATAATAAATTCAAATAATCAGCGAAAAAAATTATAGAAGCTGTACACTTATAACCTTTTAATAATTTTAGGAATGAAATTACTTTTATGTTTCGCATAATTATTTCAAAATTAAAAACACTTTTTTTCACGTCTATTTAAAAAATTTAAATTCTTACCTCAATAAAGTTGCAAATTTCTATCTACATTCTCATAATTATAATTGATAATGTGCACCAATGTTTTGAATTATATAAATATTATTATATTTCGAAATAAATGTATCTCAAAATAAAATAATGAAAAAGAGTTATCACTTCCAACCAACTTTATGCTGCGAGCAGAATGTATTATCGGCGATGATAGAGATCCTCAAGGGAGAGCTGAGACACGGATTACTCAAAATGTGATTCGCGCCGCCGTACCGGAACTAGTTAAACTTTTATGAGTTTTGATTGGCATGAGTTGGCGCTATCTTCAAATCACAATTTTATTTTTAAGAGGATTTAATACAGAGTAGATACAACACTCAAAAAAGAACATTATTAATATTTCGGAAGGTTAGTTATTGAGGTTAGGGGGAAATAATATTCATTTTGAAATACTTACACTTCAAAATTTCCATAAACAAAAGAATTAATCAAAAATAAACTGCTCAAACTTTTCGCGCTCCATGAAAATATCAAAGTTCCGGTACAGCGGCGACTATTGAAGGGGAAAACTTGTCTCAACTCTCCCTACCTAGTGGGCACAAAACTGTGAAAATCCCAAGAAAGTCCCTTGGACGTTCCTAGGACGTCCTATGTCAGGCCAATCAACATCTTCAAGACGTCCAATGTTCCATGTCTTAAAGACATGGACGTTCTCGGGACATCTTTCGTGCTGACTATAGACGTTTTAAGAACATTCCTAGGATGACTAAAAGACATTTTATAAAAGACGTCTTAGGGATGTACCAAAGACGTCTCTAGGACATCCTTAATTTTTTTGCCCACGGGGTAGGCCTCAATGATCTCTACGACGAAGAGAACCAAATTCATACTGCGTAAACTTGTCGATTATTATTTTTAATAAGATAATTATGCAGTAAGAAGTGAATTGATTAAGACCAATATATTTATTTTTATAGTACTTGTGAAATGTCTATATTATCAAGTCTACAGTTCCCGAGTCGAAATATAGGCCCTGCTTTGACGCTTCAAGTGGAAGTATGGTCCCTACTTTGCGGCTGCTTATTCTACTAGCTCCTACGCAGCCACTCCTAAAGATATTTTCATTCTATTTTGTTTCTGTATAAGCTTCAGCCCCTACATTAAAGATCTTGCCTCTATATTCTTGAGTTTTACTTATGTCTCCTTTAAAGCTCCATATTCTTCGTAGAATTTTTAAATTTTCTCTTAGCGCTCTAAAATTATAACGCACAAAATATGTGGCGTTGTTGTCTCGCCGCCTGCGCCCTCGTGACAGATACTTTGTTGTTTTCTCTAAAACACTATCATCACAGTTCGTGAAAGCAACAGTTAAATTGGTTTTAAATAATAAATATTAAAGGGATAACATCGAAATGGGTTCAAGAGAAAAGAAGTTTTCCCTAATTTGGTGACTGCAAGCAAAAGGAAAAATCCAAACCAGCGCTAAGATTTTGAAGATTGTTATAAAGAACCAAGGTTAACCCCCCCCCCCAAAAGGTATCAAACACACGAAAACAAACATCAAAAGAAAAAGGTAAGAAAGATACAAATCTGTTGTATTGAGTTTTTTCTGTACCACAAAAAATAACTCTAAATTAGTTACCATAGATTCTGTAGAAATAGATTTTCCTTTCACGCAATTATCTTTTGAATTGAAGAATCACGAAACTGAATGATTTCAGTTTAAAAATCTAGAAAATAGGGTAATGTCAAAACCTTAAAAATTGAATATTTCAAGAATAGATCATTGGCATAATTATTTATACTTAAAAGCGTTAACAATTAAATAATTAAGAACTACAAACTTTGAATTTGAACAATTATTATAAATTCAAAGAGATCAAGATTTTACAATTTTATATTGAAAACTAAATTGAATCATTCAAAGTTGAAGCTTCTGAAATTCTAGAATTTAAAGTTCTTACTACAGAAACAAATTATAATTTGACCTTCAAGCTAATTAGGCGAATTGATACAAAATCAAAGAATGAATTTAATTATACTAAACACACTTTCAAACTAAATAATAATTTTAAATGGGAAATATTAAAAAATTTTTAAAAATCTACTCCAGAACCTTGAAACTTAAAGAATTAAAATTTTATTTTAAACTGACAAAATTTATATTCACCAAATATTGTGATATTAAAACTTTTTTTTTAATTCAAGCCTTTAAAAATTCAATTATTTGTGTTTAATTCAAAACACATGAAAACTAATATTGTTTAAATTGCTAATTAAACTTTCCCAAATTCAACCAATTTTCTTCAAATTTTAAAAACATGAAAATAGTAAAATATCCTTTCAAAAACAACGTATTTCCCTCTCGAGAAATTCTGCGATTTCAAGTGTAGGTCCCTGCTGATTTGAAATGGATTCGGTCAGCGATGATTGTTTTTCGTACGTTATTCTCCAAAAACCCGACGTTGATAACAGTTGACTTGTAACCAATCTTAATAAGATCAGCGATGGTTATAAATATTAACTAAAGATTTGGATGTAACATTTAAATAATCAATTGTTTCTTCAAAATGTCATATTTTCAAACCAATTTATTTCTTAATGTCCAGGGGTCGATCACTCCAATATTCCTGATACATTCACTAAATATTCCCGTACACGTATTCTTTCAATATGTTTGGTATTCTTTCAATATTATTTCTAATCTCAGATATTTTTGATATTTCAAAATATTTCGAAATATCCCGAAATATTCACAAATATTGTGTCATATTCGTCAATTTCCCTTTGCGCTCTGCAATTTTTAAGTGATTCCACATTATTTTAAATGATTCTAAAAATGTCAAGAAATTTCCAAAAAGTTTATGTATTATTATGTAATTACAAAATATGTTCAAGTGTTTAAACGGATTTTAATGAATTTCAAAATAATTTAACGGGATTTAACAATTCTTTTGAATTAAGAAGATTAAAGTTTATAAATGAATTTCAAAAGATTTCAAGAAATTTTAAAGAATTTTAAAAGATTTCAAAAGAATTCCAAAATTTACCAGAAGTTTTAAGAGATTTTGACGAATTTAAAATACTTTTTATGAGTTCAAAAGATTTTTAGTCATTTTAAGGGATTTTCTGGCATTTCAATCGATTTAATATAGTTTAAAATTTTTAATAATTTTTAAAAAATTCAAAAGAGTTTAAGGATTTTCACGTAATTCAAAAATATTTTTATGTATTTGAAGGGATTTTCAGGACTTTTAAGGGATTTACGGGAGTTATTTGATTAAAAAATTTTTTTAAGTTTATAATCGAATTCCAAAGTTTTCGAATTATTTGCAAGAGTTGAAGATATTTTTTTTTCAAGGTAATTCTAAAATATAAATGATGTTATTACATTCTTTAAAGTCTGTTAAATCTTTTGAAATCTTCGGACATTTGTGGAAATCATTAAGAATCTATTAAATTTTTAAAAATATATATTGAATTTTTTTTAATATTTTAAAATATATTAAAATATTTTTGGATTAAGTTTAAATCTTAATTAAGCACATAAAATATACAATAATAATTCGTAGTATTTCTTAAATCTAAAATATTAGTAGATATATAATTAAAAGAAAAGCAATATTTTTTACAGAAAGGATCACAAAAATTTGCAGATAGCCTTGCACAGCTGTAGGTTATATTTCAGATTTTTGTTTTCATAATTCAAGCTAGGATAGCCAAGAGGCTTTAGGCGTTAGGGACGTGAAACTTATAGGGTTCGAACCCGCGGGAAATAAAAATTTTCATAGCGTGCCATTATAAAATTATAAAATTTATTATAAATAGTGTAGTGACTGTGTAACAGTACATAATTGTGTCCTTAAACATGTGAACAAATTATTAAAGTATAAATAGTAATAATATAATAATACAAAAGATTTTTTTGTGGTGAAAAATTGGTTATAATTTTTTACCTTAACTTTTTAATTTAACCTGAAACAGTGCGCAAATGTCACTATGTCTTCCTCTTGCTCTACTTTTGTTAATTTTACGTCAAATAATCTTATTCGGTACAGCAAGGTCGAGTGTGGAGCGTTAAATTAGAAACAAAAACGAAGCCTCTATTTTGACGCCCCAAATGGAAGATTCGGAAATTTGTGTCCATAAGAGGGATAAAGTAGGGGCAAAACTCGTATGGAAATATCCTTTACTTTACAACCTTAGCCCCTACAAATATTAGCGTGATGAGTCTCAAAATAGGGACTATATTTCGACGCGGGTTCTTATACTGAGGAAACTGATATGATTCTATTTTGATAATATAGTTATCTTCAAAGTAAATCTGACATTCGTTTCAAATTAATAATTATTTGAAGGAAAATATTCAAGCATCGTTTTAAGGGAAATTATTTCTTGCTGAATACATTCATTTTCTTCTCTTAAGAAAATGAGAATTGTTTCAATTAAAATTGCAGTCAAAATAAATATATAAACTTACTTGGATCGAGAAACATTTTGTTACAGTTTTAGTTACTCATTGTAAGAAAATAATACTCTTAATTTAATATTTTATTAAACTTCACGCAAATAAGTATAATGGAACAAATTAACACACTCTTAGAAAAATCTGTACGAGGTTTAATATACATTTGTGAGAAGCAAATATGCACTACCGTTACTGAAATGTAACATACATTGGTGTAGTGAATTTAACATACATGTGTATTAAATTTAATATACAGGTCAGTCTAGCAATGTGCGTGGAAACTCAACGTGCTTTAATTACTTTAAATCTTGTCAAATATTCTTAATTAAATTAATAATCTAGAATTTGTCGACTGAATTGTTATTTAATAGGAACAAGTTCAACTTATTTCGGTCTTAGATCAAATTTAAAAAATAAAAGACAGGGATTAATCCGAGTCAAAAGTTACAAAAAATTCTTATTACCTTAGAAAAGACAATCATTAAAGTGAACATGAAATTCGGAAACCTCAAAAATAAAAAGAGGTTCCTAATAGTTAAATTTTTACATATTTTTAAAAAACTTTCGAGCGAACCACTGTAGTCAAAACGATGGATCAACCGTGACTAGTACATAAGTCGTAGGTAATGCTATAAATTGTAGTAACATGTTTTCCCATAAGAGGGCGCAATCAATTACAATGAGAATAGCGCGCCAAAGGCATTAGGAATTTGAAAAAAATTCAATTTATTATACTATGGTAACATTGAGTGACATTAAGTACTTCTGTTTTTAAATTTATAGAAAAGTTTTGATATTTATTAATAAAAATGGATTCAAGAATTTTCCTCTTATAAGTTTTCTCCCTCTTATGGAAAAACATGTTACTATAATTTCTAGCATTACCTACGACTTATGTATTAGTCACAGTTGATCTATCGTTTTGACTACAGTGGTTCGCTCCAAAGTTTTTTTAAAGTATGTAAAAATTTAACTATTAGGAACCTATTTTTATTTTTGAGGTTTCCTAATTTCATGTTGACTTTAATGATTGTCTTTTCTAAGGTAACAAGAATTTTTTGTACTTAGATTTTTTATATGACATGTTGTTTTGTAACTTTTCAAAATAATTATTATAATGTATTTTTATTAGGTATAATTGCCTGATGATGACCAACAGATGTGGTCGAAACGTCGCACGTTTTCTGTATGTTTTTTTGACACTTAAACAAATTTTTGAATCGGATTAATCCCTGTCTTTTATTTTTTAAACTTGATCGTAAGACCGAAATAAGTTAAACTTGTTCCTATTAAATTTATAATCGATCGAAGAAAGGTTTTAATTCTTAATGGGTATATTAAATTCAATATTATTTTTAACAGTGCAGAGTTAAGGTAGCTGTCGATGTTAGCATTAACTGCGCTTGTCATGTTCAGACCATTTAGATTTCGGGGTTTGGGTAAAGAAATATGACATAACTAAAACGATTGAAACTTCTGATAGCTTCAAAGAAAAGAAAATCTTATAGAAGTGCCTAGCTGGCACTTTATTATACCCTCACATAACGTCCGTATGCGTATTGGTAGTCGTTCTCTTAGTGAACAGTATATAGGTTTCAATGTTTTCCGGGAGATTATAAACGGTACAAATACATATTTAGTTTTATTTTTATCAATACCAATTTGAGACTTTGGACACGGAATGCTATGATATTTAATTTCCACCCCAACTATCTTTTCCTTCTCACCTTCTGTCGAAAGTATAATACAAATCATACGTATTTCGAGGATCTGCGCATTCGCTAAGAACCGATCGATGTTGGAAACTGAGTACGGCGCAGAAGTGAGTTGTTAGGTTTAGTTTCGACTGACAAGTCCTTTGCGGTTATTCCGACACCGTGTATTGACGAATTAAAAGTCCTTTACTTTGTAAATATAAAATATATTGCAGAATCGAGTGGCAATTATAGTAATCAGTCCTCACAGATGCGTGAAGCTTCGAGTGTTATTAATTGAAATTACGTCTTTAGGATATTCTTTTTTACGGTGTCGAAATCGGCGGTATGTCGCGAAAAAAATGTTTCGAAATCCAATGTGGCTCGTGAGGCTAAAATTGTAAGTACATAGTCAAAATGTGAACATTTATAGTTATTTTATTTTATGCCATTTTATTTAGAAGCCCAAATTTATGAAAAATCCAATTTTCTCATGTTAGCCAAATTAGGTCAGAGGTATTAATCGATGAAATATCTGCACGAAATAGGGTAAAATTATAACTAAAATATTAGACCCTAATATTTTCTCACATTTTATTTGGAACATTCCTGCAAGTCTCCTACATAAATATTCGTTTAGCTTTTCATTCCTATAAAATTAACAAATATAGATAACTTGCTCCTCTCCCTCGTTTCCGTGTTTAGGCTATTTTAATACCAATCGGCTTATAAATCTTTATATTTATTAAAATTTCTTATTCAACTAAACTGATATAGTGTCACTTTCTTCTACAATTTGCATCTTTGATTAATATTCTTAAATGAAAATTTGACAACTTTTTTTGGAGTTAAAACAAAAAATAAAATAGCTGAGTAGCTTAAATTTTACATTTGTAGTTAAAATGAAGTTATCTGTAATTAAAAAACTATTATAGTAAAAAATGAAAAATTGAATGAGCAAACTTTATTTCCTATTTTGGCAATTTATTTGAATTGCGTACAATGTAAAAATGGAGATGAGATTTTAACTTCATGTCCTTAATAGAAAATTGAAAAATATTGAAAGATGGCGCTGGGTCAATCTTTGCCTGCTTCTGAAACCATAAGTGTATCGGAACTTTTTTGCGCACAGTTTTCTTACAAAAAAAAAATTTCAGGAAAAAAATTCAAATAAAAAAGTGTTTAACATAACGTTGCTATTTTCTAGAAAAATTCTTGAATTTTAGTGATTAGTTTTGCGTTAAAACATTTATTTTAAGTATATCATTTTTTATTGCAAAATTTAAAAAGGAATGTTTGGGAACCTTTTTGTACAACATTTCCTCATTTAAAGAAATTCATTCGAGACAAGAAAAAATCAAATCTAACCATTTTGCAAAACGTAAACAATGTCTTTGAAATAAATGTTTTATATTCTAAGCATATTTTTTATATTATAATGTTCATTTTTTTCTAAAGGAGCTGTTACGAAGACAATTTTTGTGCGGAATTTTAAAACAGAAAATCGTGGTAACTTTTTTCCCTAAAGTTTAATGCTTAGCGAAAATTTTGTTGATGCAAGAACCATTCAAATAAGACTGCGTTTCAATAGTTTTTTTTGTGATTCTTCCCGAGTCGAAATATAGGCCCTTCTTTGACACTCGTCACGCTAATATTTGTAGGGGCGAAGGTTTTAAAGTAGAAGATATTTCAATACGATTTTTGACCCTACTTTAGCGCTCTTATGGGCACATATTTCCAAATCTTATATTTGGGGCGTCTAAATAAAGGCTTAGTTTTTGCTTCTTATTTAATGCCCCACATTCTACCTTCCTGTATAAAATAAAATTATTTGACGCAAAATTAACATATGTAGAGCAACCCGAGTCGAAATATAGGCCCTACTTTGACATTTTTCACGCTAATATGTGTAGAGGCTAAGGTTGTAAAGTAGAGGCTTTTCCCATACGATTTTTGCCCCTACTTTAGCGCTCTTATGGGCACAAATGTCCAAATCTTCTATTTGG
Source organism: Belonocnema kinseyi (assembly GCF_010883055.1). Classification (NCBI taxonomy): domain Eukaryota; kingdom Metazoa; phylum Arthropoda; class Insecta; order Hymenoptera; family Cynipidae; genus Belonocnema; species Belonocnema kinseyi. The sequence goes on from NC_046662.1 coordinate 137,301,518, forward strand.
GGCGTCTGAATAGGAGCTTAGTTTTTGCTTCTTATTTAACGCCCCACACTCTACCTTTCTGTATAAAATAGAATTATTTGACGAAAAATTAACAAATGTAGAGCAACCCGAGTCGAAATATAGGCCCTACTTTGACACTTTTGACGCTAATATGTATAGGGGCTAAGGTTGTAAAGTAGAGGCTTTTCCCATACGATTTTTGCCCCTACTTTAGCGCTCTTATGGGCACAAATGTCCAAATCTTCTATTTGGGGCGTCTGAATAGGGGCTTAGTTTTTGCTTCTTATTTAACGCCCCACATTCTACCTTCCTGTATAAAATAGAATTATTTGACGAAAAATTAACAAATGTAGAGCAACCCGAGTCGAAATATAGGCCCTACTTTGACACTCTTCACGCTAATATGTGTAGGGGCTAAGGTTGTAAAGTAGAGGATTTTCCCATACGATTTTTGCCCCTACTTTAACGCTCTTATTGGCACAAATTGCCAAATCTTCCATTTGGAGCGTCAAAATAGAGGCTTGGTTTTTGTTTCTAATTTAACGCTCCACACTCGACCTTCCTGTACTGAATAAAATCATTTGACGTAAAATTAACAAAAGGAGAGTAAGAGGAAGACATAGTGACTTTTGCGTAATGTTTCAGCTTATTTTGCACACGAAAAAAAATGTCCATTACATTTTATAAAAGTAATCCTATAGTAGAGGATACTTTGGGTAGTTTAATAAAAGTTAAAATCGTCTTTGTTTTACATTGCGTTGAACTAGTCCCGAAACTATAAAAAACAGTTCTAAAAAATTATAACCGATTTTTCGTCACAAAAAAAATAATCTTTTGTATTATTATATTATTACTATTTATACTTTAATAATTTGTTCACATGTTTAAGCACACAATTATGTACTGTTACAGAATCACTACACTATTTATAATGGCACGCTTTGAAAATTTGTATTCCCCGCGAGTTTGAACCCTGTAAGTTTCGCCAGAGATGAGGTGGGAGATAGCCGAGATAATGGAATAAGAGAATGTGAAAAACATGCGCTGATAACTGCGCCCTCTTGGCGCATTACCTAAGAGTTACTTTGAAGGCGCAAGTTGCATGTCGGTAAATGACAAAAGTTAGCAATTTCTGAAATGATTTACCAATTAAGTTTCTGCTCAATGAGTTACCACAAATATATCTTTGTAACCGATCTGAAAGTTGCGAAAGACTTTGGTGGTCTTCTATTTATATCTCGATCCCCATTTGAAAGAAATTGAAGAAATTGGCGATTTTGATGTTTCGCGTTATTCTTAATTTCATGCACGAGTCGATTTTCAGGTGTATATAATATAGATATTATTACTACTATATATATATTATTGTTGTTAATATTATAATTATAAAATATTAATATTAATAACTATTTTACTATTTTAAAATATAAATAGTTCAACGTTCAACTAAAACAATTCGTTTTCTGCAAAAAAAAAAATTTTGAATAAGATACAGAAATTTAAAAAAATTGTTGAAATTTTTTTCAACGAAATAGCTAAATTTTTAAACACATATTTAAATTTTTATCCAAAAGACTGTAGTTAAAAGAAATTAAATTTTAAACAAAACTTCCAATTTCAACCTGAAAAGTTGAAAATAATTACAATTCTTTGGAATTCCTTTAAATTATTGAAATTAATTTAAAATGTTTGGAATGTTTTAAAACATCCTAAAATATTAAAAATCCTTTGAAATCTTTTGAAATTTTTCAATGCTCTTGAAAATTTCTTGCAATTTTAAAAATACCCTAAAATATTTTGAATCCTTTAAAATCTCATACTAAATTAATAAAATCAATGGAAAATTCCTTGGAATATATTAAAATATCCTAGGATATATCAAATCCTTTGAAATCTCATATTAAATTACTGTAATCAATTGAGAATTCCTTGGAACCTTTTAAAATACTCTTAAGTATATCGAAACCATCAAAATATATGTTGAAACACCTTGACATCTTTTCAAGATTTATAAGGTACTTTGGAGTTTTTTGTTTGACAACTCTGTTATAATTGTTCGAATTCTTTGAGATTCCTTTAAATTATAAAAATGAATTGAAAATTCATTGACATATTTTTAAACATCCTCAAATATTTAAAATCCTTTCAAGTCTTTTGAAATCTCTTGAAAATTTAAAAAAACCCTAAAATATTTCAAATCTTTTACAATCTCATACTACATTATTGAAATCAATTGAAGATTCCTTGCAACTTTTTGAAATACTTTCAAAAATTGCAATACCTTCAAAATATTTTGACCTACCTTGACCTCTTTCTTAAGATTTTTAAAGTACTTTAAAATTCTTTAAAATTCCTTAAAATATAAAAATAAAATGAAAATTCCTTGACATCTTTTAAAACATCCTCAATTATTGACAATCTGTAGAAATCTTTAAAAAAAATTTTAAACTCTTGAAAATTCATGAGTCTGAAGTTCCCAACGTTTACAAAAAACGAAAAAAACGAAAAATAAAATATTTGAAAAGTCAAAATGTTTTCATTGTTTATGACAGTATTAGGTGC
>NC_046662.1:137304179-137325685 GCF_010883055.1 Belonocnema kinseyi
TTTTTAACGAATTTTATTATATCTAGGGGTTGATTTGGGGTGGGTTCCACATACGCTAGAGGGCTGAAACTTTAAGATGGGACTTTTGGCACATAATACTGTTATAAACAATGAAAACATTTTGACTTTTCAAATATTTTATTTTTCGTTTTTTTCGTTTTTTGTAAACGTTGGGAACTTCAGACTCATGAAAATTCCTTAAATTTTTAAAAATACTATGCAATATTTCAAATATAATTTTATAATTATATAAAAAAATCGTTTTAGAAATACTTAAACTTTAACTCCAGTAATTTCTATTAACACTTTAATTAAATACTGTAACGAATCTACAAACATAAAAGTTTTTAACATTTTGAAAATTTGCTGTTTTCTAAATTACAGTCTGAAATAATTTAATTTAGAGATTGCCCAATTGAAAAACGTACGTTTAATTTTGAACGCTTTCAATTAATTGATGATTATTAATTTTTTATATATAAAATTTCAAGTTTACAATTCAAAATTTGAAGACTTGAAAATTATTCTTATTGAATAGTTGGAAATGTTTGAAAATTAGATTTCCAAGGCTTTGAAGTTTTATTGATCCCATTGTCAAACCTCTAATCTACAAACATTTCAATATTTAACGTTTTGGAACTTTTTTCTTTTTTTAAATTTCAATCTGAAGCTTTACAAAATTTCAAAAGATGTTTAAGGATTTTAAATATTTGAGGATGTTTTAAAAGATGTAAAGGAATCTTTAATTTGTTTTTATAATTTAAAGGAATTTCAAAGAAATAAAAAAATTTTAGAAGGGTTATTTAAAAAAATTCAAAAGTACTTTAGAAATCTTTAAAAAAAGTTCTAGGTATTTCAAAAGATTTTAAAGGATTTGACGAATTTGAGAGAATTTAAAAAGATTCCAAAGAATTTTCAATTGATTATGGTAAGTTAATATGAGATTTCAAAGGATTTGATATATTTCATGGTACTTTTAAAATTTCAATATATTTTCAAGAGCTTTACAAAATTTGAAGAGATTTCGAAAGATTTCAAAAAATTTAAAATATTTAAGGATGTTTTAAGAGATGTCAAGGAATTTTCAACTTATTTTTATTATTTTAGGAAATTTTAAAGAATTACAAAAATTTTAGCATGGTTATTTAAAAATATTCAAAAGTACTTTGAAAATCTTCGAAAGAAAGTTTAAGGTGTGTCAAAATATTTTGAAGGAATTTCAATATTTGACAGTATTTAAAAATGTTCCAAGGAATTTTTGATTGTTTGTGTTGATTTAATATGAGATTTGTTTTAAAATATGCATACAATTTAATATATTTATGCATATTAACTGTTATTAATAGGGGTAATAGGCCCAGTTCACCCTTGGATATTAATGATTTAATAGACAAAGTAAGATATCAAAAAAATAAGATATATATGTTCGTTTTTTATTCTTGCAGTTGATTTTTTCAATTTCTAAGAATTCTGGGAGTCACTAAAAAAAAGACAGTTTAAGTTAACTGTCTGTAATTAAGTCTATTAATAAATATTACAAGTTTACCGCAACATCAACTTTGTAAATGGAAATTTTCAATTAAGTAATTTCATTTCATGATCAAATATTTTTCAACTTTTTTCTATACATTATTGATTAAAAAGAAAATTTTAATTGCAAATGGGTTTTCTAATATTATAGGAAATAAGTCTGTTCTTAAAATTTTTCTATCGTAGTATACAATTTATGAACTTTTTCAAGCTTTGAAAGAGGTAAGAAAAATGAAATACATAGTGGGCAAAAAACTTAGAATATCTTAATCTTTTAAATAATTGTGTTTTGATTTTAAAAACACGAAAGAAAATCTAGAAGATTTCAGGACAATTAAAAGATTTTTTAGGAAAACTGAATGATTTCGAAAGATATTTCAAAGGTGTAGAAATTTTGTAAAGGTTTTAAAGTAATTCAAAAATTTTTATTTTTTAGAAAATTTTTAATTTTCTATACATTTCTAAAACAATTTTTAACAATTTTATAAAATGTTGAGTATTTCGAAAAAAATATTAGAAGCTATTTAAGAATTTTGAAAGGATGAAATTTTTTTGGTAATATTCCTCTGGAAGTTTCTACAAATCTCTAAGTTTTGAAGGTCATTGTAAAAATGTAATTTTTTATTACAAAAATTATTTAGGAATTTCAGAATTTTTGAAGAGATTAACAATATTTAAAAACATGAATAGTTTTTCGAAAAATTATTTCTTCAAATCTTCTTCAAAACTTGGAATGTGGTTTTACCTTCGTAACAAGCTAATAGTTATTCCAAATTTGTACTTTGTATTAAAAATGATTGTAATTGCAAAACAAACATTATTTTTTAACTCTAAACTGAAGCTGAAATTAATAGCCCACATTTTTTAAAAGTTTTTTTGCCTCTATTTTTAAAGGCTGAATCTAATAACTTAAATATTCGTACATATACTAAATTAGGAAATGTGAAAAGTATTAAAAGTTAAAAGAAAATTCGATATTTTTTTATTTAATTTATTTTAATCAATTTATTTATTTAATTAAAGTTCAAATAAACACTATTTAATTAGATTATATAATAAGTGTTCAAGAAAGCAGTTTTAAAGAGCTACTCATCTATTTATATTGCATTTGTTTGGCGGGGAAATACATTTCTCGGAAACTCTCCGCCGGTTCTGCGAACTAGAGGTGCTAAGAATCTGCAAGAATCGAAGATTCCCCTTCGCCCTACCAATATTATTTTAACAAATTGGGCGAATTCAAAACAAAATCACACTTTGCGGACAGGCAAACTTACGTCCACACGGAATGAAAAATTGTGTTAAAAATTCGGCACGATAAATAGAAGGCGTGCAAGAATATGTCTCTGGTCCTAAATAATTAGAATAGTGAAAAAAGTGTTTTTTTTTAATTACTATTTTGGAGAAACACCGACCGTGCTGTCCTCAAACCCTGCAAGCAATTTGCAATGTTGTCCATGAGCTAGTTATGAGGTTTATATTTATCAAAGTGGGGCAAAACAATAAAAATCGCTCACGAACATTATGCACAAATAATGCAAAAACTAATGTTTGCACTTGAAATGCAAATAAACATATTTGGTCTGACATACGTATCAGTCTGGTATCAGCTGTGTCAAAGCAGCACTAGCGCAGCGAGTAGACAACTTCGAACTTCTAGGGTCTGTGGATAAAACAGATTGCATGATTACCGTCAGAGAAAGTTAAAAGTCAAACTTCTGATGTAAAACCTAAATGTCTCCGTGGATAATTATTATTTGCATAAATAAACCTTTTCTACCTTCAACTCTTTGCAAGGCCACAAACGATATTTTAATATTTATTAACATTTCCCGAAACAAATTTCCGCGTTATTTAAACCTTTATTTTTCAATATGGGTGAAAAAATATTGATATTAGGGCTGACTTGATCAGCTGTTATACTCATCACATGGCCTTAAGAAAACTTTTTTATCCTTTTCAAATCTTCAAAATTCTTAACAAGATTTTTCTTTCGAAATCTGAAAAAATCTATATTTCGCTCAACATTTATCGGCCTCACAACAAATAACAAACGGAAAACATCCACTAAAATCATATTCATGCAGAATGTAATCAGTCAGGTTTTCGAACAAATTAAAAATATTTTGACAATTTTTAAAGATAATGAAAGAATATTCTTCAGATTCATATGAAAATTTAAAAGGATTTTTTGTTTTTAAAATAAATGGTTAGAGAACATTTTAAAAGGTTTATAAAAATGCAGAGGAAGAATTCAAAATATCTTCGGCAATTTAAAAAAAAAATTTTAAGATGTAAAACTTTTAAGACAAATTTGGGCGTTGAAGAATAAATATTCTATAAAAAAATAATTCTCAACTATGAAGATTAATTTTAAATCAATAAAAAATAAATAGAATAGTTAAAATTTGAACTACAAATTTTGACTTGTTGAATACTTCAATTTTCAATCAAAAATTGTAAATGAAAAAATTAATTTTTAACCGAATATTTGAATTTTCAATAAAGAAAGGTATCTCCATACAAGCTTTATTGTCTACCAAAAAACAACGATTTAAAAAAATTTTCCATTTTTACATCATATTGCATCAAATAAATATTACATCAATTTATGTGAATTTCGGCATTAAAAAGACAAATTAAATAGCTCAATTTTTAACCTAAAAACAACGGATTTAAAAAAAGTTTAATTTTTAATAAAAAGAAGAATTTTTAACCTAAAAAATTAATTTTTTGATAAAAAACAACTAACTTCAAAACAAAAATTTTTTAATTGTCAACTAAATAGATGAATTTGTTACTGAAAAAGATCAATTTTGAACAATAATTAAAATAGTTAAATTTTCCATTCAAAATCAACAAATTTCCAAAAAGAATTAAATTTTTAATGAAAAAGATGATTTTTTAACCGAGAAGATAAATTTTCCACCAACAAAAACAGTGAATTCAAAAAATGTATAGTAATCTTTAAACACCAAAAAGTATTAATTTTAAATCAAAATTTTTGTTATTTTCCACAATATTTTATTTTTTTTATCGTTATGTAATAAAAGAATGATTAAAATTTAGATTAATAGGCTCTTAAATTAATCTTTGAATACCAAAAAACAGTAATTTTTTCAAAATGTTTGATTGTGCAAAATTTTAAAAATTCGCTTAAGATCATTCAGATTCTTTTATGTAAATTTTTTAATCAAAGCATCCCAAATTCACCTAGCCAGTTTGCGAACTAGAATATACACAATATACGCGAAATTACCCAATCTGATCTTTTCTAACGACATTGTCAAACTGGAAAGAAGCCGCCCTGTTTGACCGCTCAAGTAGAATCGTTTATCGCCTATTTCAGTTCGTATACTGGCCTGAGTAATTGGGGGCGCTTTATTTTAGTTCGCAAAAGCCTCAAGTAATAGGTGGCGCTGGCGAAAATCGTTCGAAATTAAATACATGGGATCGCCTATCTCCCACCTCATCTCTGGTTTCGCATTCCTAACGCCTAAAGCCTCTTGGTTAGCCTAGTTTGAATTATGAAAACAAAAATCTGAAATATAACCTACATCTGTGCAAGGCTATCTGAAAATTTTTGTCACCCATTCTGTAAAAAATATTGCTACGCTTTTAATTATATATATACTAATATTTTAGATTTTAGAAATACTACAAATTATTATTGTATATGTTATGTGCTTAAGCAAGATTTAAACTAAATTCAAAAATATTTTAAGATATTTTAAAAGATTTAAAAAAAGTTCAATATATATTTTCAGAAATTTAATAGATTTTAAAGGATTTCTACAAATTTCCGAAGATTTCAAAAGATTTAACAGAATTTAAAAAAATCAACATTATTTATCTTTTAAGATTACTTTAAAATGTTAAAACTTAATTAAATTCTTCCGAAATTCCTTTAAAATTCTTCGAAATTACTTAAAATCCCTTAAATTCATTAAAAATCTCTTGAACTCTTTTCAAATAATTCGAAATATTTTGAAATTCGATTTTAAACTTGAAAATATTTTTTAATCAAATAACTCCCGTTAAATCCCTGAAACTCCTGAAAATCTCTTGAAATACATAAAAATATTTTCAAATTACACGAAGATCCTTAAACTCTTTTAAATTTTTTAAAAATTATTTGAAATACTCTGTAATATTTTTAATTCCTTTATAGACTTTTAAAACTATATTAAATGGATAGAAATGCCACAAAATCCCTTAAAATCACTAAAAATCTCTTGAACACATAAAAAAGTATTTTAAAGTCTTCAAAATCTCTTGAAAATTCTAGTACTTTTTGGAATTTTTAAAAAATCTTTTCAAATTCTTACATATTACTCGAAATCTTTTGAAATTCATTTATAAACTTTAATCTTTTTTAATTTGAAAGAATTTTGAAATCCCATTAAATTATTCTTAAATTCTTTAAAATCCTTTTAGACACTTGAACATATTTTGTAATTACCCAATAATACATAAACTCTTTTGAAATGTGTTGACATTTTTTAAAATCATCTTAAGTAATTTGGAATCATTAAAAACTTGTAGAACGCAAAGGGAAATTGACGTATATATCAGAATATTTGTGAATATTTCAAGATATTTTGGAATATCAAAAATATTTAAAATTATAAAAAATATCAAAAATACCAAAAATATTGAAAGAATACGTGTATGGGATTTTCTACTTTAGTAGGAAAACTTAGTGAATGTATCAGAAATCTTGGAGTGATCGACCCATCGCAGGTCTTAGCAATGAGGAGAGAAATAGACGTAGAAATGTTAGAGACGCGAAAACAGGATACTTAAACGATTAGTTAGAGAAAGTAAAGATACAATTAGAGCAGAAGAAGAGATAAAAATACAAAACGACTTTGAAGGAAGCAGGAAACTACTCTATAAAAAAATAAAAGGAAACAAAAGTACAGAAATTGTCAACATGAGAAATAGTAGGGGGGAAATGGTATATGAGGCAGACGGAATACTAGAGGCTTTCAGAGAATATTTTAGGAGACAATTCGGAGATGAAGCTATAGGACACCACCACTGCGATGTTGAACACGATGCGATGGAAAACTCAATTGAAAAAGTCTGTGTCACTGAGGTTAGGGATATAATTAAGAACTTGAAAAACGGTAAGGCTGCTAGGGTAGACGGTATTAACGCTGAAATGCTTAAACACGGTGGCGCGTGCATACCACATAGACTGTGCGAATTGATATATTTATGTTTCGAGATGGGAGACGTCCCAGACGATTGAAAAAAAGCGATTATCGTACCAATATACAAGAGAAAAGGAGATAAATGCGAGTGCAATAATTACAGAGGGATTTGCTTATTAAGCATCGTAAGTAAAATATATTCAAAAACACGACAGCCACACAAAAAAGCGTGCCGATTTGGTAACAAGACACACGTATTCCTATGGATTTTGGGGCGCTGAATTCAAACTCGGTATCAAAAATCACCCATCACGTCATGGTTGAGCCATAACCTCAAAAATGACGAAAAATCATGCACTGAGGCAAATAAATTTCAAAATAATGCCAGTGATGCAAATTTTCACTTCAAAAACATGTCGGCAACTGTGAAGGATCAACCCTTGCCTGATCAGGTTAGGCTAGGTTAGATTTGTTTCTAGGTTAGGCTCAAGTTGACACATTCGATGTAGCACACATTTCCTACTGGGAAAATATGCTTCCAGAGCTTTACGTGTAGTTCAATAAATTTCTGTTAATTCAGATTAGGTGAGGTCAGGTTCTGTTGGATGAAGTTATGTTAAATGAGTTGATATCAGGCAAGGGTTAACCCTTCGCAGTTGTCGACATGTTCTTGAAGTGAAAATTTGCATCACTGGCATTATTTTGAAATTTACTTGCCTCAGTGCATGATTTTTCGTCATTTTTTGAGGTTATGGCTTAACCATGACGTGATATGTGATTTTTGATACCGAATTTGAATTCAGCGCCCCAAAATCCATAGGAATACGTGTGTCTTGTTACCAGATCCGCATACTTTTTTTTTGTGTGGCTGTGTACTTATTCGTAGGGTAATAAAAATAACAGAAGCAAAGATTTGGGAAGTCCAAAGTGGGTTTATGCCAGGAAGGTCATATACGGATCAAATATTTAGCTTATTAGAAATAACAGAAAAAAGTTTGAGAGTAGGCAAACGAGTTTTATGTGCATTTGTTGACCTAGAAAAAGCTTTTGACAAGGTAGATAGAAGTAAACTTTGGGAAGTCCTGAAAGAGTATGGAGTCAATGGATGGCTCCTACAAGCTATAAAAACAATATATACGGGTAGCAAAGCGAGCATAAGGGTGAATGGGAAATTAAGTGACTGTTTCGATATTATTCAAGGAGTTAGACAAGGATGCGTTATGTCTTTATAGTTGTTTATATTATTTATGGACAAGTATTTAAGAATGGCTCTTTTCGACGAAGAGGGCGTGAATCTCGAAACAGTAAGGGTGCGTGGTTTAGCGTTCGCAGATGATAACGTTGTTATGGCAGTGTCAATCTAAGACTTACAAAGATTGTTGAATAAACTAGATGCAAGCATGAAGAGCATGGGCCTCAAAGTTAACGCAAATAAAATAAAAATTATGGTGTTCGAAGGAAAGAGTGTGAAAACACTATGCAATATTTTATGAAATGATGAGATTATTGAACAGGTTGATAAGTTCGTATACCTTGGTAGCTTATTTACTAGGGAGGGGAAGATAGATGAGGAATTAGATAGACGCATAAACGAAGATAAGACGGTTATCGGTAGAGCAGGTCCCCTTGTCAGAAGTAAAAATATATCAAATAAAGCTAAAATGGCAATACATAATTCTATATTTGTACCGACTGTAGTATACGGTAGCGAGACATGGACTTATCAAGAAAAAGATAAGAGTAAAATTAACGCAATTGATATGAGATTCATGCGCATAATATGTGAAAAAACTCTGATGGACAAAGTAAGAATGTGGTGCAGAAGAGACGCTAGTAGAAACAAGTGTAAGTAAATGGTGAGTAAATGGCAGCGTGCCCAGAGGTAGACCGCGGAAAGAATGGTTAGATTGTGTGAATGAAACCCTAGTTAGAAGAGACATAAGAAGTCACAGAAACACGAGAGCCTGCATGAAAAAATGCATGGACATAAAAGAAGCTAGAGAAGTATGCCAGTACAGGAAAGTATGGCGGCAAATAGTTGATAAAAAGAGTGTGAGTAGAGTGAATGACGCCTGAAACAAAAGACCTTGGCTACTAACGGACCCAAGTGGGGAACCTTACATAACGACTTAGTAAGGTTCTTCGCTTGGGGTGATTGCTAGAGAGATTGATCAGCAACCTGGGTTGGAGCAGTGTTGCGGAACGAACGTGTTATTTACTTAAATAGCACGATAATTCTGGATCAATCTGAAAAATCTCTATCCCTTCCACACACTACTCCTTTCCCCTACCGAGTGAGTCACGCCTACCCCGAAAGGGAAATGGCTTAATGGTGTAATAATAATAATAATAATAATAATAATAATAACACGTAAACTGTAACCAACGTCGGTTTTTTGGAGAATAACATTCGAATAACAATCTACGCTGACCGAATCCATTTGAAATGGAAATTTCAAAGGCTTTGGTTATAAAAAAATTTTAATATCAAAATTTTTAGGGAATATAAATATTCTCAGTTTAAAATGAAGTTCGAATTCTTAAAGTTTCAAGGTTCTAGAGTAAAATTTTGTTTCCCATTCAATTTAAATTATAATTTCGTTCTGTAACAACAATTTTTAATTCTAGAATGTCAGAAGCTACAACTTTGAAAGATTCAATTTAGTTTTCAATATTAAATTGTCAAATATTGATCGATTTAAATGTGATTCTTAAATTCAAAAGAAAATTGAGTGAAATTAAAATCTATTTCTTCAGAAACTGTGGTAACTAATTTGGAGTTAGTTTGTGTGGTACAGAAAAAACTCAGTGCAGAAGATTTGTACCTTTCTTACCTTTTTCTTTTGACGTTTTTTCTCGTGTGTTTGATACCTTTTTTTTTGGGGGGGGGGGAGTCTTGGATCTGGGTTCTTTATAACCATCTTTAAAATCTTAGTGCTGGCTTGCATTTTTCCTTTTGCTTGCAGCCACCAGATTAGGGCAAACTTCTTTCCTCTTGAAGCCATTTCGATATATTATCACTTCAATATTTATTATTTAAAACCAATTAAACTGTTGCTTTCACAAAGTGGCATGATAGAATTTCAGAGAAATTAAAAAAGTATCTGTCACGAGGGGGCAGGCGTCGAGGCAACGACGCCTCATATTTTGTGCAGTGCAATTTAAGAGCGTTAAAAGAAAGTTTAAAAATTCTACGAAGAATACGGGGCTTTAAAGGAGATTTAATGCAAAATTTATATTTTTTCTTATAGGAAGATGCAAAATGTGACGAAATATGTACAAAATTACACAATGTACTCATGCACTAAACTTTTGCCAATCTGTCGTTAAATCATATTCTTTTCGTGCAAAATAGAATGAAGTTTTATTAGTCAAACTTAGTCATTATTAAAATCAAAAAGATATTTAACAATTATAAATTAATAACAGTTTGCTTTGAAAACAAATGAAATGATATAATAAAGAAAACATAATAAGAAATAAATATCAAAGTATGTACTATAAAACAGCAAAAGTTTTCAAGGTGGCCACTAACCCAAACAGAAATTCCAATATGGATCTTATCGGGGCCAGATCGGGAAGAATTTGGCCCAAATGGGGCTATCTAGATCGGGCCATATTGGGCCCATAATAATTTATTTTTATTATTCTTAATTAAAAGTGATTGTTAAGTAAAATAATAATAAAATCGTATATATCATGTCTTAAACTGAAATTTGTGAATATAAAAATTAGATTATCAAATAAATTACGATATAAAAACATTGCAGTGTGTAAGATTAGAAACAAAATATTTTTTAATCAACTTTTTTGAAGCAAACGGAAAAACTTAAAGGACGCAATATAACAGCCAACATTTCCCTACCGATAGAAATCTCGGAGTATATGTTAAAGATTCTCAAGGCTCTGAGAAGCTTTGAGAAATTCTCCGGAGGCACTGATGTAGATATATTGAAAGGTCCAGGTAGCTCGTTTTAATGTTTTCAAGGCTTTAAAATGTCCTTTCCGAAACTAAAATAAATATACGATCATAAAGAACAAACCGAGTAGCCCACAATCAAGGGGCCTTTGTTAAGCTTTCGGATTAAAACTTATAAATAGATTTTTAAATTTCATAGTTAACAGCCTAAAACATAATAATTTGGAATCTACGGGTTTCAATGATTTCCGATATCTAACTTTTTGATTTAAATGTTTAAAATTGGAATTAATACAACCTTTCTCGTAAATGGAATGAGATAAGCCAAAACAGATAACATTTTTCAATTCAACTCAAAAATTGGATATTAGTGTACAGGTTCTAGTTATAAATAAGTATAATGAGAAAATTCATTAATTAAAAAAAAAAGTGTTAATAATTTGAAGAAATTTCTAAAAAGGAAGTTGGTTTGGTTGCGGCCAGGTACTGTAAATAACTCTGCCCGCACGGTACGTGACGAATACAGAAGAACCATTACATGACCGTCGCATCACTCTTAAAAGGACCTCTAAGAGAACCTTGTAAAGGACCCAAATCTCTCTGACTATCTATGAGACTAAATCATTAAAGTCGAACCTGCAGATAGTTTCAAACCGGCCAGGCTATTTCGCCTAAGAATGCTCTGAGATTTCTATCGGTAGGGTTGTGTATGATAAATTATCTAAATATTTTGCAAATATATTTTTGCTTGTAATTTCTATATTGAACTTAAACGTAAAAAATTGTTTTAAAATAAGCATATTATAATATTGCACTGGCTCTATAAGTTATTCTTACAAAAGCGACTATACTAAAATAAGAAAGTTGTATTCACATACCGATTATACCATATCACCTAAAAATACGTGAAAATAAATATGTTAATGACGTAATTGTTGATCTAATACGTTTTCACATTCAACACAGTAAATATTACTTCTGCTTACCTGGAAAAAAGAACCGATGGAAAGCGAGTCGGTTTGAATGGCGTATGTATCATTTCCAGATTAAACGAATGAAAATGTAATCGGTTGGCCACATTTTTAATCGGTCACCTGTGCGCGGTGCTTTATATCTGCCATTGCACATTCGTCAAAATCTTGAGTGAATAGAGTTGAATGAGACTGACAAACCTGAAATGATTCCTATGAGTATTCTACGATTCATTAATGTGCATATGAATGGGTTGAGATTCAATATGAAACTAAGTTCTTAAAAGATCACACCCAATGGTAAAAATACGATACGCCCATAGCAATTTTCAATAAGCGTGAATCTACTAATAGTAGGGTACCTCAGGTTGAGTTCAACTGAGTGGAATATGCAGATTAACATTTTAGAAAATAAATTGTTTCGAATGAGAAGGATGACGTGATAAATTTAAATAGGACAATGTTGATTAATCAAAAATTAAAGAAATTAAAATTAAATAATATTGTAATATATTCTAATTGATGCAACAATTGATTTATAAATTCAATGACTATTTAGCTGTAATTCTCTTTTGCAACGGTTTCAATAAATGATCATGTACAGGAATTATAAAATTTACACTGAATTAAGTTCCAGTGACATTCAACTTATTCAGTGCATACGCTAATGGCTGCAAGGAGTCCATGTGTTATATATCCTGAAGATTGTAACATATTCATTTTTCACTTTCAGTGATAATGAGTTTTTATATACGTAGATTAAAAGAAAAAATTAGGCTTTTGATGTGTAAAATATATAAATAAATTTTTCACATTCTAAAGTGGTGTGATGCAAATATGTGGAAAAAATGTTCAACAAAATAAAAAAAAATGCCTACCAATAAATGGTCTGTAAATAAAAGTAGACTACATGTATGCCAGGATTTTCTTAAAAGTTGCCCATTGAACTATTTTTTAATAAATAATTTTTTAATATTTTAATTGAATTTATTTTATTTAAATTAATAATTTTCTAGCAGAACTATCATTTCTCTATCGGTTAATGCTGATTCATAATTGCTACTGAATGAGTCCAAGAAAAAAATTACGTGGCCGATTAAAAAACTTGATTTCTCATTCAAAGCTCACTCTAACCTATGGGCGGCTATCTGTTATTCCAGGGACAGGTACGCGATTCAGAAAATCTGAAAATCCATTTAAATGCAAGTGAATGGACTTTATTTTCCTGGGTTCTTTTCTTATAAATAAGTAACCTCATTTCGAGGTTAGGTTTCATCTTAACATACTTGATCAATTTACTTACTGTAATCTTCAACATGTAGCTCAGGAATTTTTGGAAGTATACGATGCCTACGCACTCGTCTTGTGCTCGCTTTTGAAATTTGTCTTCACTTATTTATTAACTTTTTCACTTAGTAATTGAAACTTTTGTGACTTTTCACACTTTACATGCTAACATGGGAGATTTATAAATAAATTTACTTTAGGCCCCGACATTAATGGGGTGCCTACTAGTGTCAAGACTGGCTGTAAAAACAGGGTATAGAGGGGGACAAATTTAAAATCCACAAAATTTTCCCGGCGATTTCCCGTATTTCATCATTTTTGCGTTTTGTAATTTTTTTAAATATGCCAATTAGAAAGCATATAATTTGCAAAGTGTTTAAAATAATTAAAATTTAAAGGTACATAATGTTTCTCGTTTTCTATGTCACTTAATACAACTTCATATGATACTTATTAATAATATATTGATCATCTTTAAAATTTCTATAATATTATTTTAAAATTATGGCTTTAAATGCGCTATTCTAAAATAATTAATTCAGAGGCCGTGAAACTAAAGCTTATTCTTAAATAAAATTTTAGATTAATTTTCAGAGGTTTTTAATTGAATATTGTAGTTTCAAATTTAAATAATTATTAAAAATGTCAAGACCATTTCACTACTAAATATTTTAAAATTTCATATTAAAAGCCTTGATAGTCAGTTTTGAATTTGATAATTTTATATGTAAATATAAAGCAGTTTCGAACTGCAAAGACTTAAACTCTATGACTTCAAAAAATGGACTCATATTACAGCAATATAGTTGGTTATTATTAATTTTAATTTTCAATGCTATATCTTAAAATTTTCCGGTTTTTAGTTAAAGACTTGAACTTATAAATAATTCTAAATTGAATAATATTTCATTGGAAAATTTCAAGAGTGAATAATAGTTCTAAAGGAAGATTTGGCATTCAAGAAATAAAAATTGAGTTAAAAATAACAAAAAGACCAAAATTAAACTATGTAACTGAAATTGATACAGCATAAATTCATAATTTCAGTAATTTACAATGGTTAAAATAATTTTAGAGTTCTATAGCCTAGATGCTAACTTTTAAATTTCTCCATTCCATAGCTTTTTATATGAAACAAAAATCGAAACGGTAGAATTTGGGAAAGTTTAATTAGCAATTTCAAAATTATTAGTTTTTAAGTGATCCTAATTTACTATAAATAATTAACATTTTAATGGGTGTGATTATAAAAAAAGTTTTAATATCGCAATTTTTTGTAAATATAAATTATTACATTCTCATTAATAGAAGGTATTAGATTTGTGTAAAATTTGCCTCCCCCCCCCCTTCGTCAAATGTCCAAATTTTGAGACCCCCTGAATCCAAAAAACAGGTTTTGATGAATGTGTGGCTGTCTTTCTGTGTTTTATAAAACTAAAATTTATCAGAGTTATAGCATTCATAAAATTTCAAAAAACACACGAAGATCAACATTTTAAGCCAAATAACGCACGATATGACAGATGTTTCGACAAAAAAATTGGAAAAAAAGCTAATAAGATTTCTAAGAGAGTTGTCCAGTCTTAATTTTTAATTAGGTTTTCAATTTTTTTTATAAATAAACAAATATGACAAAAGAATGGCCTTTTTCTAGTTGACGTTCCCGGTGCTCGTCAATAACAGAAAAATGGTTGAAATCGCTTAAGTTGCATAAAATAGCATTAGTTAAAGATATTCCAATATTAAAAAATGAAGAAAAAAAATGTGATATCAACAAATTATTTGTCGAAAACAATTTTTTGTACGATTTCCCGTAAACCTTTAATTTTAAAAAGTTTGTGCACAAATGTTGGGAAATATAAAGGCCGAGCATGTAGTGTGAAATAAATACATTATCGAGCGCAAAGTGCAAGAACCAAAAGTCGCGCACCCTAGACGCGCTGCAACTTGGAAGCCATATAGACTGCAAGTTTTGAAGTATTTTTGTCGCCTAAGATTTAAGCCTTGATTTAAATAAGTAATTCATGATAACAACATTGAAAATTAAGAAAAATGTTAAAATCATAATAAAATAACAATTATTATAGTAAAGTATAGCAAAGTATAGTAATATTTTACAATTTACAAAATAAGTAAATATATCCTTTGATCCGATCTCTTGAAATGTAAACTAATAACTTGTTTTAGAGAAAATTTCGACTAATACGTAGTCATTTTAATATAAAAATTGAATTTAAGCTTAACAATTATTAAATTATTAAATAAAGGCGATAATTAGTCGAAATTTTGTAATAAATTTATTATATATTATATTTGTAAGTGAAAATGGAGTCATACTTTTTACATAAATCCATTGATCTGGAAACTCCCTCAAGGTACGTATAGGCGCCATAGAATGTTAAAATATGTAAAAAATCAATATATTAGCAGGTGACCGTAAAAAATACATTTAGGTGTCCTATACAGTTTTAATCAATAAATATATTGTGGATTGCATGGGAAACAAATGAGTTTAAAATTCCGTAATTAAGTTTATTATAGGAGTACAAGGAGTACAAGTGTCAATCGTGGATATGATTGAATATTCTTTTCAGTGCCAGTCCGCCACTGTCCGCCAGGGTAGTCATCTTAATGAGTGAATCCACACTTCATTGCCAAAACTATTTAATTAAAGAATTAAACCGAATTGTAATTAATCATTTATATTTAAATCAATCCTTCTTTGCAATGCTTAATCACAGAAAAATATTTTATTTTCACTGAAAATGCTCCAAATTGGTATGAGAAAGATATTCATCATGGAAAATTACGAAATAGTGTCGATTAATAAGTCATTTTAAAGAATTTTATCAATAATTATTGAAAGTTTATGTATTCAACAGTCATGTAGGTGATTGAGAAGCACAAAAAATTATAAACATTAAATATTTTACATGGCTAACAACAAATATTATGTGTGAAATTATAAATTAAAAAAGTATATTGAAATATATCTAGGCGTCCTAACGGTAGGATGCCAACACACGCGACACGGCATGACGGTACTTCACCAAAAATAAAAACAATGAAAAGCTAACAAGAAGTTAGCGCTAGAAAGTCTTGCTAGCGGAATTGAGCAAGATGAGGCTAGAAGTTAGCCAAAACTAAATGGTGTTCACTCGCTCAATCAAATCATGGAAGTTCTATCTCGGACGAGCAAAGCACTTTCATGATTTGTAATGTAACTAATAAAAAATAGAAAAAAATATTTTTCTCAAAGATTTGAAAATTTAATCTAAATTCATAATTAGTTATCAAATATATTTAGAAACTATATTAGTTAATTTTTTCGATCAGAGAAAAATTCAAAAAGTTTGAGCTCATTCAAAATTTAAATAAAATTTATTTATGAGTTCTAGAAATTTTTGTCAAATTTTCAGGTACGTTTCAACAAGACTTGCGAATTATCCTAATGATATTTCTAAATTCGATAAAACTTCAAAAAGTTATATGATTTTCAACATTTTGAAAATTTTCAAAAAAATGAAAAAATAATTGTTTAATAGGTTAATAAATATCAATCCAAATTTCTACTAGACATAAAATATACGTTTTCCGAAACTATTATAATGAAATTTCTTAACTAGACAAAAATTCCAAAAGTTGGATCATTTTCGAAAATATGCAATTTTGAATATTTAAGAGATCCATAGGTTTAAAGTGTTGTTTTTAGTAGATTTTAAGAAGATTTACAAATTATCTTGATGAAGTTTTTCAATTGAACACAAGTTATCGAGCGCGAAGCGCGAGTTTCGTAATGAGAATGTAATCGTCAAAGCAGTAGGTGCTTTAAAAACCTTCTTTGAAAACAAATCGAAAAAATTCCAGTTACAATTTATGGCTGTAATTCCTCAGAAGTTTAAATCGAAGTTGTCGATTTAATTTTTAGTATTTACGATAGTTGAAAAAATTTAATTAAAGTGAATGCAATAAACGTACGAAAATGAGCGCGCGAGCGTACCTGCGCGCACGGGGCGCGCTCGAACTTGGCGCTAAGCGCCGCGCGCGCATCGGGCAATGAGTATGTGCCCGCGTAGCGGGTATATTTTTTTCTTAGTACACGGTGAAAAATAGATATTGAAAATCAGATATTAAAAACTTTGATATTTAACCATAATATATAGATCTTACGGCTTAATATCTAATATCTTCCATTCAACATACACGGAGAAACCTTTTGCTGCATTTTTTGCCAAAAATCAGACTAGATTTTACTATTTTTAGTTTGCAATTAAGTGGCATAGCGAAATTTTTGTAATATTTACTACTTCTAGTAGTAACTAGTTACTCCATGCCGAACTACAAAATTCATTGGAATTAAATTTAAAAATGTTACATTTATTTCAAAAAAGGTTTGAAGTATTTACAAAGCTCTGCTGTAAACCAGCAAACAATGTATTATTATAGCCACTTACTAACTTCGGTAGAAGAAAATTCTTAATTTCTTGCATTAGTATCTACAGAAGATTGCAATATTTGAAAGGATTATAGTAACGTCGAGAGAGACCGGCGCACTGATTTAGTAAAAATTGGAGCGCTCAGATTAGCAGACGAAAAGAAATAAACCCAACATGCGCCGCGTCGCGTTGAAGGTTAAGACACACGTATCCTTTACACGAGCATATGATGTAAATACAGACTCATTTATTATGTTATGTTGAACTCTTTCACACTATTATATTTATTAAAATTGCGGTCGTATAGTACAAATTATTATATATAGTTTATACATTATTATATACATGCAGGAATATTATATTACAAGCTGAAACAGAAAAATGTGATTGAAATAAAGCTGGTAGGAATCGAACACGGGTCTCCAACGTGGCAGCACGGCGATATTCCATTCTGCTAAACTATATTATGAGATCCTAAAATTTATCCCCCTCATCAAGTAAATTCTAGCACTCAAAATTGATTTCCATTAAATTATTCATTAATTATTCACAGTGAAGGCATTTAAAAATTTTTAAGTCCTATATCTTAACGTAATTAAATATCCTAATATTGATGTTTAAAAATAACGTTTTGCTCTCCGTGGAAAATTTGTTTTTCAATTGTAACTTTTCAAATTATCAAAATTTATTGTAATAAGGATCTTTGCATCAAACCAAATTGAGTGAAATTTAAGGAATTTCAGTAGAGCGTTGGTCGGCTGACATCGTTTACGATCGGGTGCACTCGGTCCAACGCTAGGCTCGCTTACAAGTCACTTACTAATATTCGAAAGCGATCTTCAAAATTTATATTGAAAGCATAAAACGTGTGATATTAACATTTAATATCTAAGATATTAAAAAACGAAATTTTATCGGGACAAGGTCGCTGACGTGTGGCGTGGCGACAAAAGATTTTAACCCCACTTTATATCTTGAGCTTTCGTCGTGTGTATTGTGGTTTTTCAAAAATATACTGCACTATAAATTTTGGTGGAAAATGGAATAAATGTTTTTGGATGTCATAATATTCTCAAGAAAATGAGAACTTAGCGACAGTCATCTTTCATATTAACCTTGAATAGTGTGTTATCTGTTCAACACGAAAATTGCATAATTATGCAAAAAGGCGAATGCTTGAAGATTCGGATTTTAAAAACAGAGGACTACGATATTAACATACTTTTGAATTTTATAGAAAATGGCATGCTTTGCAGGTAATTTTTGCACAATTAAAAAATATTTTTTGAATATCTTAGATTCTGCCCTTTAATATATTGGATATTGTCAGTTAAAATCTTCTTTTTAATATCTACGGATACTCTACTACAGTATCTATATTTCTGCCCTGCAGTTAAATCGCTAAGATATTACCTATTAATGTCTATATAGTCTGTGCCAACATATATTTTTCTCCGTGTACTTGCGGATTTTTCACTGAACTTTGCTTTAGCGTCATAATAAAAAAATTCTATTAATAATATGTCTAAACAATAATTGCAAATGTCCCTGATATTTAGATCACTGATACAATTTTATTTTTTCTGATAAATAACAAATCTTATTTTTATTCATCCATATTAGCGTGAGATTATAGAGAAACTTCTTTGATTCCACAAGTTCTACAGTAGTAGTTTGGGCGTTAAAAGAGGGTCTAATTTGTCTTAAATACAGAGCCTACTTTGACACTAAACTAAGCGTTCAATATTTTGCATTAACTGCAACATTCACAGCTCAAGAGAAACAGTGGTGGTAAAATAACGTCAACATCAAGTGTGGGCATAAGTCATATTAACAACCTGCTTCTCGCAACGTTAGAACGCGAAGCGCTCAATATTTTCAATTATTTGCAACATTTACTGTTTGAGGGCAACAATGATTCTTAAATAAGGTCAGTATTAGATGCTATGATGCCAATCATGTATATCGGCGACTTTCAGCAACGGTCGAACGCTAAGCGCTCAATATTTTCAATTATTTGCAAAATTCATAGATCGAGGGCAGCAGCAGTCCTAAGGCGAGTTCAATATAAGGTGCTATTGTGACAATCATGTATATCGCTCACTTTCAACAACGATCAAACGCTAAGCGCTCAATATTTTTAACTAACTGCAATGTACATAGTTTGAGGGAGCAGTTGTGCTAAAATAAAATCAGTATCAAGTGCTATTGTGCCATTTATCGTCCCTGAAAGCAACGTTCGAACGCTAAGCCCTTAATACTTTGAATTAACTGCAACATTTGCAATTTAAGGGTAGCAACAGTGGTCAATCAGGTCAGTATCAAGCGCGATTGTGCCAATGATATATATCACGCGCTTCTCAAAACGGTCGAACTTTAAGTGCGCAATGTTTTATCATAACTGATATAATTACTACTTTGAGTGGAGAAATGGTGCAAAGTGAGCTCAGTACCATGTGAGATAAGGTTAGCATCAAGTGCGGGAATAACAATCATTGAAATCGCCCGCTTCTGGTGCGTTCCGCTAGCAACTCCACAACGAAATTTCAGTATTTTATTTATGCCATAATTTTGAGCTTTTTTGGGCACCGATGCCGATTGCCGGGCTATTCAGTTTTCCCAAAAAACCGACTTTTGGCTGGAGGTGCTGACTGCTAGCATCTCCAGTACAAAAATTTTTAAAATTGAAAAAATCAACAGCGCCAGAATTTTGGACTTTTATGGGCTGTTAAAAAATGCAAAAATTAAATTTTTTAAAACAAACCCTTTCTTCTAGAAACTAACTTTAAATTTGAATATGCACCTAAACTAACTATTAGGATATCAGAATTTTGGGCTTTTTTGGGCTCTTCTTAGGCACCAATGACGATTTTTGGGCTCTCTTATTTTTCTCAAAAAAACCGGACTTTTAGGTGGAGGTACTGACCGCTGGCACCTCCAGTACAGAAAACTTGAAAAATTGAAAAAATCAACAGTGCCAAAATTATGGGTTTTTTTGGGCTCTTCAAAAATGCAAAAATTAAATTTGAAAAACAACCAGTTTCTTCTAAAAACTACCCTTAAAATTAAATGTGCACATAAGCTAAATGTAAGGACATCAGAATTTTGGGCTTTTTTGGGTTCTTCTTGGGCACCAACACCAATTTTTGGTCTCTCTTATTTTTCTCCTAATAACGGACTTTTCGGTTGCAGGTACTGTCTGCAAACACTTCCACTAGAGCAAATTAAAAAATCTACAGCGCTATAATAATTTTTCTTGGTTAATAACACACTGCCGAAAAATTTCAAAATAAAAAATATACTATTCTCCTTCAACAAACTCTAAGCTATACCCGCAATGACACAGTAATAATGAAAAACCCAAATAAAAAAACACCGCTGATGCATGTAACCAAATCCTGCCCGGCTGTCTTTAACCAAAAAATCCATAAACACTTCAATTAAGAATAAGTAAGACAGAGACTTTCCCAAAAAAGTTGTTCATATCCTCATCTCCAAGATTAAATTAAACAATATTTAAAAACAATCCTATGGCATTTAACGAAGCAATTCTCAATCTCCGTTAGTTAACACCACTAAAACAAACTCAATTAAAAAATAACCACCACAAACAAATTCTAAATAATCTAGTTAATATATCTATCTCCACATAATATTACTTATCAGCTATGAAACTCTCTTATATCATAGGAACCTATTCTCACCTTTCATTAATTAAAACGGTAAAAAATACTTGAATTTGAACATAATCACGACATGTACCTTTCAAAGCTTCTAGTAGATATATTCACCCTCACAGTAACATTCCCCAACCAATAGAGGAACCGCCCTTATCAAATTTAAAGAATTTAGTCTCAGATATCTTCAACTAAAACCGCCAAAAACTACCCCTATCACATACAAAATATTTCTAATTTAATATAATCATTATACACAGATTTCCAAGAATTTAGTAGATATATACACCCTAACAGTAACATTCCACAACCCATAAGAACTACGCCAATCACATTGAACGAAGCACGTTTTACCTTCTACTAATTGAAACGGTAAGATACTTCTAATTTAATATAATTATTACACACAGATTTTCACGACTTTGGTAGATATATACACCCTTTCAGTAAAATTCCACAGCCCTTTGGAACTACCCCTATCACATATAATGAAGCGAGTCTCACCTTCCGTCCATTGAAACGGTAAAAAA
>NC_046662.1:137325785-137329097 GCF_010883055.1 Belonocnema kinseyi
ACATACTTATCTTATAATTACGAAGCCAAAATGATTGAATCTGCTTGCCTCCCCCTCGGTCAATTGGTAAAAGAAGCTGAAGAGGTCAGCACATCTTCTTAAAACTCTGGTTTTTTTAGAAAAATAAGAGAGACCAAAAATCGTCATTGGTTCCCAAGAAGAGCCCAAAAAAGTAAAAATTTCTTATATGCTTACATTTAGTTTAGGTGCATATTCAATTTTAAAGGTAGTTTTTAGAAGAAATTTGTTTTGTTTTTTAAATTTTAATTTTTGCATTTTTGAAGACCCCAAAAAAAGCCCAAAATTCTGGCTCTGTTGATTTTTTCAACTTTTTAAAATTTCTGTACTGGAGGTGCTAGCGGTCAGCACCTCCACCTACAAGTCCGGTTTTTTGAGAAAAATAAGAGAGCCCAAAAATCGTCATTGATACCTAAGAAGAGCCCAAAAAAGACCAAAATTCTGATATGCTAACAGTTAGTTTAGGTGCATATTCAATTTTAAGGATAGTTTTTAGAAGAAAGGGGTTGTTTTTAACATTTTAATTTTTGCATTTTCGAAGAGCCCAAAAAAAGCCCAAAATTATGATGCTGTTGATTTTTAAAATCTTTTAAATTTTCTGCACTGGGGGTGCTAGCGGCTTGCACCTATTGTTCTTTGAGAAAACCAAATGAGCCCAAAAAACGGCATTGGTGCCCACAAAAGCCCAAAAAGCCCAAAATTATGGCATAAATAAAATACTGAAATTCCGTTGTGGAGGTGCTAGTGGAACGCACCTTCCCGCGGTTGGCAGCCCATGCGCAATGCTGTCAACCTACACTGCGCTGAGTGAGCGAAAAATATACCTCTGCACTCTATTTTGTTGCTAGAGATCTCTATTTTTAGCCAGAAACCTCTTAGGCGGTTAGCAATATAGGAGTATGACATGTACATATATGAATAGTACCCATAGGTAAAATGCTTATGTAACTAGTGTTGATGAAAGCAAGAAGGAGGAGCTCGAACCCTAAAACAAAGAACGTAATGGCCAAGTTTTATTTGGATTGGGGATTCCATAGAGTTCTCGAAATTTGTAAGAAGATAGTTGGCCAAATTGAGCGAGAAGAATGCCGACGCTTCAAGAAACATCGACCTAATATATAGGTAAAATGCTAATTTATCTAGCGCCAAGGGCCACGAGATCGCGCGCGAAATTTTAAAATGCAAACCAACGATATGTGTCTCCCTAGGGCTGAAATTTTATTGCAACCTACCGTTGTGTTTGATATCCATCGTTGTTGTTTAAGTAAAATTCCGCCACTGAAGTCTGCTGAAGAGCGAGCTTTTTAACAATATTGAATACAAAATTTAACCCATTGTTGAGGAAAGTTTATAACCCATTGCTGTCATAAAATCCCAACGTTGAACCCAGTGGGCACACTTGGCATAAAGTCATCCTAAAGACGTCTTTTTGTGGACGTTCTTAGGCTTTTACAAAAAGACGGCATGAGGTCGTAATAAAGAATTTCTAATCCAGTCCCATAAAGTATATCTTTGTTATAAGTACGGCTTAAAGATATCTTTAAAAGTTCCTATGCCTGGCATTTCGTCTTCTTAAGAATGCCTTGAAAGGATATCCAGGGGACAATGTCGTAACGATGTCCCTAGGACATCTTTGAAGCGTCTTGTATAAGATTATCATTATTCGAAATCAACTCAAATTCAAATTATTTCTATATTTTTCTCGTACAAGACTTGAATGCTTAAATGCTTTGAAATATTAAAAAAAGTTATTGAGACTTAATTTTTAAGATTTATTTTTTAAAGTTCAACTTAGAAATATTTCGGCTATGAGATTTCTTTAAGTTTTATAGTGAAAATGTGGACGAAACCAAAACCATCCTCTAGAGTAAGCCCGAAACTGTTCTAAAAGTGGAAAAACTGTTTTTATCATAAATTTTTTAATTACATGGAGATATCATAAAGTCAGCATAAAGACACCATAAAGACATCCTACTAGATTTCCGTTCAAAGTTTAAGTTCAATGCGCATAGGATTTCCACTAGGTCACGTGTGAAATATGAAATACCACAACCCTAAAATCGGTAAAGTGGTCTCTTTCATGATAATGATGAGTCCCTTACTAGTACTTTTGAGGACTGCGCGCGCACGTCGGCGGATTTCATTTTGCGCATCTTATCCTAGTCGCACAACGACTTTTCGTCAGTGTTTCTTGCTGCTGCCAGGCCGTACACTCACAATCACTGTTCTCGTCATCACTGTTTTTGTCAGATGTCCACGTTTTGAGACCCCCTGAATCTGAAAAACAAGTTTTTACGAATGTGTCTGTCTGCCCGTCCGTGGATGGTTTTTTTGTTAGCGCGATAACTTTCGAAAAAATTGACTGATTGGAGTTCATTGGAGTCCATTGGAGTTCACTTTTTTTGAAACCTACGGACTTCCTCAGGATGTTATCAATGATGTCCTGAGGACAACTTACGGACGTCCTCAGGATGTTATCAAAGATGTGCTGAGGACAACCTACACACGTCCTCAGAATGTTATAAAGGATCACAGTAGTACCGGGCCACTATGGACAGACTACCCCCTCCACTTTCATTTTCCCCCTTCACCGCACTATGGCGCCGACCCCCTCGCCGTGGTGGTGGGCCCCACCCTCACCACTGTGGGACACCTGTTTGCAGCCGACTTGAGGGTGCGCGTCCCGACTCCTCTTCTCTACTCTCCACTCTCGAACACTTGTTTGAAGGGTAATTTATGAGGGTATATCCTGTCACATCCTGCCTGTGTTATTTTGTTCTAATCACCGGGAAAAATGTATCCGCAACTGCCTGGGAAGCTGAACGTATTAGTCACACTTAAATCGCATCTATTTCGAGCATGTATAGGTAAATGTAAAAGCATTAGGAAGTCCCTTTTGGCTCCCGTTACATACTGACCGCCTGTCAGAAGTAAAACTTTTCATAGAGGGTTGCAAAAATTGATTACCTCCTGAAGCTAGAAAAAGATTGTATACAATTTTTTCGTTAACTTCAAAGTGATACTTTTTCCAAAATAAATCGCTAACTATCTTAAGGCTACTGAATATTTAGTAAAAGGAAGGATAATAAGTAGATACATGTTGACATACTTTTAAAAAAAGACATTTATGATACGAAGAATATTTTCAAAAACGAGAATTATTCTATTACATTTTTCAATTTATTTTAACCGTCTAGTTGAATGTGATTCTTTTTAGAACATTCGTGCGTACACGGGAAGTCAGGTGAGTTAATAAAACGCTACCAATTTCATGATATACAATGTCGAGATAAT
>NC_046662.1:137329197-137331704 GCF_010883055.1 Belonocnema kinseyi
ATTCGTGTCCAGTTCCATTAATGTCTCCTTTTTTTTTTTATTTTTGTAGATTTTGTGTGACCTGCCTAACCCTATTTTTTAAGGTCACATAAGCATTCTCCTTGTTTTTTTCATTTTTATGATCCAGGTTTCTTTCCTTTTTTCTTTCCTGGACCATCTTTCGTTGTTGCTCTTGCTTCTTTCCAATATTAAGTTTGGATCAGTTTTCAACATTTCGCCGACTCCCCTCGATCTGCTTCATTTTTATTTTTTTCTCTGTTGTCTTCCGTTTTAACAACTTTGCCTCTGAATGCTTACGCTTAATTAAAATTTGTATTGCCTCATCAGCCTCTAACTTAGATTGTTGTAGTTCTTGTTGGCGTTGAAGTTGTTGTTGTTGGGGCTTCTGTTGATGAATTTCTGGTGTCACCCCATCGTCACTTTCCAGATTTATTTCCAGAATTGGAAGCTTTGTAGTGTTACTAGCCGAGGCCTTGGTTTTTTTATTTCGAGGATCACGTTCCGCTACATCTTCTTCCATCTCATCGTCAATAACATAGACTGTCTGTGTTAATAAATTTGGCAGCTCTTTTTCCACGTCCTGCTGGCCTTTTATTTTCTGCCTGTTTTTTGAAGGGCATCTCCTTGTAGCCTTTTTAGAGTGGGATGTAACACCAGTTGCCCGTTTCCTTTTTTTTCGACCCCCGAGTAGGTTTCGAGGATCGACGGAATTTCATTCTCTATGCATGATTCTGTAAACAAAAATTTTTAATTATTATTTGAAAATTATAAAAATCAAGAAATTTTCAATTTTAAAAGAGATTTTAATTTTTTTAAAATAATTATAAAAAAGCGAGAAAATAAATAAAATTGTAATGTATTACTAACCTACTGTTTCCTTTGCACTTTCTATTGAGATGTCCAATGAATGCCTCATTCTGATTGCTGCTGGGAGACATCGGACAAGTACCTCCTTGTTCTTTGTCTCCACTGCCTCATTTATGAGTTTCACTAGAGCAGCAGAAGAAGTGCATTCAGCAAGATATGCCTCCAAACCAGCCATTGCAGCTAGGTGTTCACTTATTGCATCAAGTGCAATTCGGGCATTGTTTAACGCACTGTCACACATTTTTTAAATTTTGATTCGAGTTTTGAATCAAAAGCACTTCACTCACTTTTCTATGTAACACTTTTTAATCCAATTTTGAATTTGGGACACTTCACTCACTTTTTCTCTTAATTAACTTTAAACTTGGGAAATAAGGAATGACTATAAAAACACGTCTGGTAATCTAGGGGACAGAGTTGCATAAGCAAAGGCAAGGTCTAGACTGATTTTTGGGAAACTGACTTTCTTGCAAGGAAAACGGGTCCATCCCCTCTCCTCTGTCTATGGTCACACCCCCAACACTCTTGTAAGGGCCCCTTAGAAAATCTATTTATAGACGTTCTCACAAATCCATACAACTTTCCAGTATATTTATTATATTTTAAAACCAAAACATTTATTTATCATATATAAAAAATATTTCCATTTGATATATTTTTACAAAAATTTTCATAAAATAATTTTTACATCATTTCAATGTTTAAACCATTTTTTCTTACCTTATATATCATAATACTGAAGTTTTTGATTAGTTGTTACTAAACTTATCTCCATTAG
Organism: Belonocnema kinseyi; assembly: GCF_010883055.1. Taxonomy (NCBI): domain Eukaryota; kingdom Metazoa; phylum Arthropoda; class Insecta; order Hymenoptera; family Cynipidae; genus Belonocnema; species Belonocnema kinseyi. Next base: position 137,330,843 of record NC_046662.1, read on the forward strand.
TATAATTACTAACCGAAATAATTACTTGATGCTGGTAATTTGTAAAGAGAAGATAATACTGAAGTGAATTAGTAAGCGATTTTTATTAATCTTTACTCAAAGTATATTTTAAAATATTTTACATAGAGACACGTTTTAACCCCCCTCACTACCTTATATCCGATCATTTTGATACATAAACTGTACCTATGCCTTTTTACTTATTAGTTCCTCTGCATCTCTGAACACAATAAGTACAATGTCTCAAAAAATGATAAAACAAACAGACTCAGACATTGAAGATATTATCACCTCACAATCTCTTAATAATTCTTCTTCAAGTCATAAAAGAAAAAAAGTTCACATGACAGAAGTCGAGCCTTCACGTAGGACTACCAAACATTTTATCTTAATGACACTGTACGCTCTCAATAATTCCTGCAGTAAGAATGTGATTATCGGATTGGAACTACAGACCGATGGACGTTTTGAACCAATTGTCAAAATTGTTACTAATAAACTACAGGGAATCACTTTTGGAGTTCCAACATGGACAACATTCCTGCAACAAATCATTATCATCGACGATTATTTTGAAAAGGAGAAACAACCCTCATCAGATCATACTGAACCCCTTGAGATAAATGACTACAAAGTGATATTTACAACATCTTTTGGAGAAAAGACCATTATTTTCGACAGTATACCTGTACCTGTACCTGTTGCAGAATGTGAAAATAGTGAAAATGCTTTTGAAGTGAAGAAAAAAAAGTATATGTATCTGCTGTTGCAATGAAAAAAACCACTTTTATTGGTTTAAAGAATGTTCTTTTGTGTGCAGACGAGTATGTTAGTATGCTGAAAGCCTTGTGTGGCTTAGTCG
>NC_046662.1:137331804-137335636 GCF_010883055.1 Belonocnema kinseyi
TGCTAATAGCCTAAAAAGCATCCCTGCGTGTCAACAATATGCTAGAACACTTGCGGGAAAAATGCAGAAGGCGGTTGTCCTTGGGTCGCTCTGTGTTCTTAGAGTCCACGAGGTTTTTGCTGGATCGTCGTATAGATTCCTTTACAGACTGTAACCATCAATCTCACGGTTGTGAGACGTGGTTATGGCTGAAATTTTACCGTGATTTCGCTGGAAGCGGGTGCAATTTTTCAGATTAGCACCCGCTCCCGGCGAAATCCTGGGGTTGTCCTTATGACAAATTTTTAATTATATATTGAAAATAAATTTTGATATAGTTTCTCTCAAATTAAAATTTCATTGTTTTAATTTTTACAGATTGTGAAAATACCATCCAGGACATTGTGAAGGTCCAAGCCGGTGCTGGACAGCAGGAGCCTGGCCTGTATGAATCTTCCCAGCATGGTGAACCCTTGAGTTTACCACATACGAATATTGGTACGTCTCAGGTTGCAGGACCTTCCAGAGATCCAGACATATCTGCAACATTCAGCCTGGACGATGCACAAGGTAGGAATGAGAGGATGAAAGATTCACCAATTATTTGTAAAATCAGTAAAAGTACCGAATATATTCAAAAATTCGGTTTATATGGTTTAAAATTAAAATTAAAAATTTCTCCACCTGGAAAAAATAACCCTGTGGAATGACTCGAATTGGCATTTCGCGAATTATTTGAATATTTGATTAATTGGTGTGAACCAACTGATGTAGTAGGGTTAGTATTTTGGTCCGACGGATTTGCAAAAGGTGTAGCCTCATGTATGAGAAACCATTACATCCTGATTCATACGGTAAGGGAAAAAGTATTTGTTCAGTATTTAAAATTTGTGGTAGTTGTTCAAAGTTAATCAACCATTTAGATGTCAAAGATCATAAATGTGGATATTCAAATTGTGTTACGTGCAGAAAAGTTTGTCCAGACAACCATTTGTGCTACATAACACCAGTTGGGAATCCACGTTATAATAAAAAAGTCGCATACATTTTTTACGATTTTGAAACTCAACAGAGTGAGTCTGTCGTTGGTCAGGAATCCACGAAAATTCACGTACCTAAATTGTGTGTAGCACAACAGGTATGTGATGAGTGTATGGATGATCCTGACTCAAATGTACGATGTAAATGGTGCGGTATCAGACAGTATATTTTTAGTGAAGATCCGGTTTCCGAGTTTACAAAATTTGCCACGCGAAAAATGAGTCATTTCACGGAAACCGTTTGTATAGCACATAATGCCAAAGGGTTTGATGCTCAATTTATTTTGAGTCATCTCATTAAAGAGAAAGGGCTAAGAAATCCACCTGAAATTATTTTAAATGGGACTAGCATCCTTTTGATGAAGGTAAATCAAACCCGTTTTATTGACAGCTTGAATAACCTTCACATGCCATTAAAACAATTGCCTGAAGCTTTTGGTTTAGAAGAGGCAAAGAAGGGTACATTTCCCCATTTATTTAATACTCCCGAAAATCAAGAGTACATTGGAAAAATACCTGATGCCAAATATTTTTCATCCGATACAATGTCTCGTGAGGCTCGGGACTCATTTTACAAGTGGTACGAAGAATGTGTCACATCAGAATACAATTTTAATTTCAAAGAAGAATTGAGATCATATTGTATAAATGATGTCGACATTCTTCGTAGAGCGTGTTTGGCTTTTAGAGCATTATTTCTTAAAGTTGCCAATGTTGATCCATTTATTGAGAGCATAACAATTGCATCGGCTTGCTCAAAAGTTTTCAGAAAAAATAATCTAAAAGCTGATCAAATAGGTGTCATACCAAACGGTGGTTATAGAAGGGCTAATAGACAGTCGAAAAAAGCCATCGAATGGTTATTAGCCTTAGAACGCGATTTGGACATTGAAATTACTCATTCAGGCAGGGCACGAGAATTTAGATTGCCAGAGGGATGTCTAGTCGATGGCTATTTTGAAAATAAAGAAGTAAGTACGAAAGTAGTTTACCAATTCCATGTTTGCTACTGGCATGGGTGTCCGCAATGTTTTAAATTGAATCGGGATAAAAAGTTAGGTTTCGATAAAAGTTCTGAATCTCTAAATGATCGTTTTGAACGAACAAACGTTCAAACTGATCGACTTCGATCATTAGGATATGAGGTGGTCGAAAAGTGGGAGTGTTCCTTTGATAAGGAAAAAATTTAAAATGATAATTTACGCAGTTTCTTAAAAGACCACCCACTTTTAATGACTGACGCCTTGAATCCTCGAGATGCATTTTATGGGGGTCGAACAGGTAATACATTTTCGTATTACGAGGCTAAGGGTAAAGTGAAAATATCATATCTTGATGTTTGTTCACTTTATCCATTTGTTTCAAAATATGGAAAATTTCCCATTGGTCAACCCAAAGTTTACATTGGTGATGACTGCAAAAGTTTAACCGGTGTAAACTTTGATTTATCTAATGTCGAGGGACTAGTCAAATGCAGAGTATTACCGCCTACCAATAAGTAGTATACCTGTTCTGCCTGTCCGTATGCATGGTAAACTCATGTTCCCTTTGTGTAATACTTGCTGTAAAGAACAAATACAGAGCGATTGTCCACATGTAAATAACACAAATGCACGAGAAATTGAAGAAACATGGGTTTCCGACGAGATAAAAGCTGCGATTCAAGAGGGGTATCAAATTACTGTCATTTTTGAAATTTGGCAGTATGAGACTACTCAATATAATAAGGTCACAAAACTGGGTGGTCTTTTTGTAGAATATATGAATCGATTTTTTAAACTGAAGCATGAAGTCAGCGGATACCCTGCCTATTGTACTGATGAGGCTTCGAAAAAGGCATTTATTCAAAAAATTTTGAGTCTGAGGGTATAGCCCTAGATCCGAAAAATATGAAAAAGAATCCTGGTTTACGATCGTTGGCGAAACTTGGCCTCAATTCATTTTGGGGGAAATTTGGTCAACGAGAAAATATGCCAAAGACTGAGATCGTTCATAGTCAACAAGAATTATTGAAAATTGTTCAGAGTCCGGATAAAATTCTCAACAGTGTCTTGACTGTAAACGATAATAGTATTTATGCCTCATGGTTGTACAAATGTGAAGCTGTAACTCCATCGCCTATTACCAATGTGGTTATAGCAGCTTCCACAACAGCCCAGGCACGCTTGTATTTATTTACTTACTTGAAGCAACTAGATCGTCGTTTCCTTTATTTTGACACGGATTCAGTTATTTTTGCCAGCACTAATGAGCCAAATGAGTATTATCCAGATACAGGTGTCTTTTAGGTGACTTAACTGATGAGTTCGAAGTTTATGGAAATAATAAACTTTGACTCAATATGTGATCTGGTTATTAGAAAGACACAACCAATTAGATTAAAGTTTAGTAGTATTCGTAGAACACCTAATCACCAGATAGTTACGAAACAAGAAGAAAAAATATGTCGTCCGGTGTACACTAAAAGACGATTAGTTGAAGGGTATGACTCTCTACCATTTGGCTACATTTCATAAGATAAATAATTTATCTCTATTTCAACCATATAAATCGAATTATGAAAATTTGGAGAATCACTCTCTCATTCCTACACATAGAAACAATGGCTTTTGCATTTTCAAAAATAAAATAATTGTATGTTTACTTCTTTTTGCCTTTTATGAAAAAAAATATTCTTCTGCTTACTAATAATGGTATTTTTTGCTTTCAGATGAGCAATTTGGACTGTTTGGTGATGATGGCGAGAATACTTTTTTCGATCCGTGCACTCAGAAGCATCACCCCAATTTACCAACACTTACTGACTTAAGCGA
>NC_046662.1:137335736-137337145 GCF_010883055.1 Belonocnema kinseyi
GGTTTCATTTTAATACTACTGTGCCTGGCATTATTGTAAGCATCTACAATTTGTTGTATGATATCAATATAGCGTCGATTATTTTTATGCGTAAAGTAGCGCTACATTCGTTCTTCAAGAGTTCGATTAAAGCGTTCTACTACGGCTGCTTTAACATTAGGGTCCCGTGTTACTCGAAATTTTATTCCATTATCTGTCAAAAATTTTTGAAAAGTTGCACCTACCAATTCTTTCCCTTTATCTGTTTGCAAACAGATAGGTACACGATTGTTACCTTTCTGAAGAATACGCTCGAAACCGTGTCTTACTTCTAAAGCAGATTTAGTTCGAAGAGGCTCGACCCAGGCAAATTTACTTAAAACATCAATTACTACTAATAGAAAAGTATAATTATTATTGTAGGTTGACAGACTTTGGAGGCCAACTAAATCAGCCTCCCATACATTATCAATAGAGCTAACATTATAATGTAATCTTTGAAATATTTCTACGAATAGGCCTATGTTTGGTAAATGTGTCCTGTGACTTTAACCATTCAAGCACTTTAGCACTAGATACTTTTCCTCGCGCAGCACGAATTATTTTTTCTGCGCCACTGTAGGAGGCCGGATGACTTGGCTTGTAGTATATTTCTTCTAACAGTTTCATCTTAGATTAAAAGACTGCCACTTTGTTATTAATCCTGAACCACGCTGACTCAGTGATTGATCTTTTCTATTTCTGCTACGACTTCTTGCACGAGTTCTTATATTTGGAGATTCTCGAAGTCTATGTGAATCACTAGGATCATCTGTACTATCATCGTCAGTTATAAGAGGGTGAAATGTAGAGTATGTTCTATTACTGAGGTCCCGGGACAACTGTTTATCTGATTTCACTCTCCAGTATTCTCTATTTTTTACAAGCTCTCGTGGTTTGCCAAGCTCTCGAAGGATATGAGCAAACTGATTTCTACCAGCTGAAACGAATCTTGTTCTATATCTCAATGCATTGTTAACAAGATCTGTAATATTTGAATCTTTGATACGTTGTCCATCAATGAAAACTAAACCATTTTTATCCCATTTTATTCTGTTAGTTATATTCGGCCTTCTTAAATAATTGAGTAATAAGATACTGTTTGGCTGAAAAGTTCTGGGTACTGATGCTGTGATGGTTTCGACAGGTAGAAATTCGTCATCGTTTGATTGATCGTCTGCGGTTTCATTTTGGTCATTATTCTCAATAGGTGGTTTTCTATCCTCATCAACAAAGAAGAGAAATTTGTGTAATACTTGACAATATATTTTCCACTTTTCACGTTCATGAATTGGAGAAGGTGAAAATAAGATACGACTCATTTCGGAATCTAGTCTACCAAGGTTATTGCCAGGTGTTTGTGTAGTTAAACCGGGAATTGCAGGTATAAT
>NC_046662.1:137337245-137338759 GCF_010883055.1 Belonocnema kinseyi
AAAAGCAAAAATCATTTAGAATAATATAATTGTATACCTGATTTTTCTAACCTAAAACAGGCAACCAGAATATAGCTGAAAAACTAGGGGTTTGCGGCAGTGATCCAACGCGGCGCGGTGTGAGGACTCGCACGCCCATGTAAGCTGATCTTTGGGCATGCTGGAAGGTATACGTCATAATAAGCTTATTTATTGACGTGATGGAGAGCGGTCAGAAGAATCAGCTCAAGCATTCTGACCACGCGGATAGTATCTTATTGATCAATTTCCACAAAATAAACATAATAAAAAAAGTGTATGAAAATAAATTTCTAATTAAAAGAATCAGGATATTATTCTATAAATAATAATTACTAGTTAAATTCTAGTGGGACGAAGGTCGTGGGGACTAAAGCGTAGGCTTTGGACCCACTCCTTCGGCTTGCGGGTTCGATTCCCACCTCGCACTCTGGAAGAGTCTCGGTGGCCCATGCGGTGAACACTAGCCTAGCAAGGGAGTTGTTCATCTCCGGAGAGTCGTGGGACCGGTACCTCTAGAGAAAAATGTTTTCTCTAAGTAACTAAGGCTGTTGCTCTTGGTGGTTCGGAACCCACCTTAAACTGCAGGTCCCCCTTCCACCACCAAGTAAGTGTGTGGAGGGTGTGTAAAGGAATAAAGAAGGTGTAAGAAAAATGTAAACCCTTAGGGGACACATTAGAAGCTTCCACTCAATTTCTAGTTAAATTCTATCATTCTTAATTATGGACGCACGCTGGAAGCATCCATTTACATCGTTGGTATGTGGACCAACAGGATGTGGTAAAACTTTTTTTGTAAAAAAGTTTCTCCGTCATGTTGATAGTATGTGTGATACACCTATTAAGCGTATAATTTTTTAATATTCCAAGTGGCAAACAGCTTACAAGGAATATGGAAAATCAATAGAATTTCGTGAAGGTTTACCTCAATCTTCTGACTATTCCAATGACCTTAGAGTTAAACTCATAATTATCGACGATTTAATGAGAGAGTCTTCAAATAACACAGTAGTAGATCTGTTTACTAAGGGTAGTCATCATAAAAATGTCAGTGTAATTTTTATATCTGAAAATCTCTTTCATCAGGGTCATGGACAACGAGATATTTCTCTAAATGCGAACTATATTGTTGCTTTTAAAAACCCTCGAGATCGTGCCCAAATACAGCATCTAGCTGGGCAAGTTTGCCCTGAAAATTCTCAATTTATACAAAAAGCCTATCATGATGCCACTTCTCAACCTCATGGTTATTTACTTCTTGATTTGAAACAATCCACCCCCCGACAATTGCCGATTTCGGACAAGTATTTTTCCAGATGACCCTTATCATTATGTTTACGTACCTACCAAAGGTATAAAGAGAGGTCACAGTGAGGAACAAGGACCAGTTGCATGATTGTAATGATGTCGAAAGGTGGTAAATCAATTGGCAAAAAAATGCTATTATTTTACATGCTCTTTGTCACCTGAACTCCGGCCAACGTCTTGCTTTATTA
>NC_046662.1:137338859-137341799 GCF_010883055.1 Belonocnema kinseyi
TTTACCAAGCAATAGTAGTATGAAATATTTTCCCGATAATAGAACTTCCAATTTTATAACACAATTGCCATATGAGATTCGGTTGCAAGGACAGTGGGTAGTGGCACTCACAGAAATACAACTTCTTCGTACATTTCTTCATGTGAGAGACGATGACTCAATTGAAAACCGCATTACCCTTATGAATGCTGGGACTGACGGGCATACGTTCCCACATTTTTATGATAATATCAAAAATAGAAAAAGCATTTAAAATGGTATTGACCTTCTTCACAAATATAAAGTACCTGTTGCAGAAGATAAAATAAATGATGAAAATATGAGAGAAAAGTTAGAAGATTTAATAGAACATATTGTCATGAATGAAAAGTTAGAAGATGAAGCACAAGTTCTTATGTGGAAAAAACCCCTTGTAAATTTCTTTGAACCTGGCCTTTATGCCGATATTGAGTCTCTTTTAAATACTCTGAACAGTCTTCCAGAATTAGGACAACACATTAAATTTAAATATGACAAATTCAAAAGCAGCTACGTGCGCATACACAAACAGTGTACAAAATTATGTCAGATGACTGATCAACATTTTTTGGTACTTAGTGATAAATTATCACGTATTCTTGATTTGCACCAGATAATCTACTTCCAATTGAAAATAATGAGTATACTGCTAGACATCCACCTAGTCTAGCTAGTGGTCTTCCGGATAAATTATTTGTTTACTGTAATATTTGTGAACCTCGCATTACTGGTGATGTAAAAGCTCCACTCTTACGTACTGTTTCTGTAGATACAAGAGATTATTGTTTTGGTACAACACAAGTCAGTAATTTTTCACCACCTAATTACATACCAGTTCTTCATACAGGATTTCCTACAATTGAAATTGATATAAGGGACCACGTTGGTTTGCCAATACCATTCGAGTTTGGTACGCTGACAGCTACACTTCACTTTAAACGTAGTGACTAGATATAGATAAGAAAGAAATAATGAGCCAATACGCCGAATATTACGCGTTACAAGCAGGCGGTGGTGTAGAGATTCCCCAGATTTATATTGGCGCACCATATCAAAAAGGTCACGGTATTGGAAGCTTTCTTGGCGGTCTATTTCGGCGTGTTCTTCCTTTCTTAACTAGAGGAGCTCGAATGGTCGGAAAAGAAGCTCTTAGAACTGGAATGAATGTTATGAATGATTTGGATGCTAATATTCCGGTTAAAAAATCATTTAGAAATCGCTTTGGGGAAACTGGTGAGAATTTGAAACGGCGTGCTATTGATAAAATGGAGAATATTATGAATGGTTCTGGTTATAAGAACAATCGGAGGAAGCGAATGGTTCAGTTGATTTCTAATCGTGTTGCACTTAAGGTCGTGAGCCGAAACCCCATTAATAAGAAAAAAAGAAAGCCTCTAAAAAAATAAAAAAGCGTGATATGGTGAAAAGAAAGAAAGCGACAAAGAATACAAAAAGTATATAAAGCATAAAAATCGGAAGCATTCTACTGATGATATATTTAGAAATTAATAGTATATAGAATTCGCATCCGAGACAAAATATATTTCTTAAAATATCGTTTCTACATTCTCATTCTTGTGAGTGCTTAAAGTCTGAGTTAGATCTATTCTCGATACCTCCTAAACAAACCTCGATAGAAAGCTCTCAATGGGTACACTATAAACCGGTATCATCCCTTACCGATGACTCGCCTATAGAATTTGTCGTCCCTGGTCATGGTGATGAATACATTGATTTGGCTCACACAATGCTAAATCTTAGGGTGAAATTAATAACACCACCTAGGGTTGCTGCAAATGCCGAACAATTGGATAGAGTTGGTCCTGTAAACAATCCATTACATTCGTTATTTAATCAAGTGGATGTCTATTTTAATCAAAAAGTTGTATCTCCACCCAGTAATTCTTATGCTTATCGGGCATACATTGAAACTCTACTTAACTATGGTCCTGTTGCTGAAAATAGTCATCTGACTACCTCTCTTTGGTATAATGACACCCCTGGAAAAATGGATGATTTCGATGAAAATGTGGGATTAAAAGCTCGCCAAAAATATTTAAGTGCTGGTAAATCTATTGATCTTATTGGACACCTGCACTGTGATGTTTTTACCCAGGACAAATTTCTTATCAATGGTGTGGAATTGATGCTACGAGTAGTACGCTCAAAAGATTTATTCTGTCTTATGGATGGCACAAATGGCTGTAGTATAAATATTGAGGAAGCCTCACTAGTTGTGCGTCGAGCAAAAATTAGTCCCGGTATTCTATTAGCTCATGCAAAAGCTCTATCTCATGGTACTGCAAAATATCCTATTACACGTGTCGAGGTGAAAGCTTTGTCTCTACACTTAGGCGTTCACTCTGAAACGCTTGATAATGTTATTCTCGGTCAAATGCCAGAAAGAATAATAATTGGGTTTGTGGACAATATTGGAACTGGTATCCATTTTCTGAACGAAGGAAATAATATTGATAGAGAGAATTATCCTGTAGGAAACTGTCTGTTCGCCTTTGATCTTACACCTGATCTCTCAGCAAACTGTTACTCTCACTGGAATCTTGTAAAACATGGTAGTCTCAGAATTGAAGTACGATTCGAGGACGCCTTAACTAGTACTATTAATTGTCTTGTATATGCGGAATATAATAATGTTCTGGAAATAGACTCGTTCAGACAGATTGTTGTTGACTTTAGCGCTTGAGTGGGGAAAAAATCAATTATGCCAATGACTTGACGTACTTCAAAGACAGTATACTGCATGCATCCTTCGTGAAAAGTTGGTTTTCTTTTCTACATTCTAACAAAAAAATATATATATATACGAGGGTATTTCAATAAGTCCTTAGAATGACCAACAGATGGCGCGCGAATCGCTCCAAATCATCTGTTTTCAGTCAGCACCACTCCCGACTAGATATA
>NC_046662.1:137341899-137360179 GCF_010883055.1 Belonocnema kinseyi
TACGGGGAAATTGTACCTTCTACAGGTGGAACACAAAGAGACTACAAACTGCGACTTCGAATGTTTGTGGGCAATATTGCATTATGTTTCTCCATTGCATGTGTAATGGTTATTCTCTGTCTGATTTTAATAATTTTTTTACGAATAATTTAGAAAAAAATGACTGTCTTGTGCGAAAATTTTACAAAAAGTTGTTAAAAAAAAACAAACTCAAACATAATATTTCTCGAGTATCGAAACAGCGCATACGTGGCGGTAAATATTGTAAGGGTGCAGATCTTGCATCATGTACGCAAACTTTATTGTCGGAATTGACCACTTATTATTTATATATATATATATGTGTGTGTGTGTATAAACTTTTCTTAGGGGCGTGTCAGATTGCCCACCCTTAAGACGGCTGCAAACAGGTGTCCCATAGTGGTGAGGGTGGAGCCCACCACCACGGCGAGGGGGTCGGCGCCATAGTGCGGTGAAGGGGGAAAAGGAAAGTGGAGGGGGTAGTCTGTCCATAGTGGCCCGGTACTACTGATCACGGTGTGCCTAAAAGAACTTTAAATGGGGGTGACAAGATTATTGTATTGGTTTTGTGTAAAATCTGACATGGTTGCTTTTCATCAAATCTCCACGTTCTAAGACTCTCTGAATCAGAAAAAAACTATTTTTATGAAGGTGTCTGTCTGTTTGTCTCTCTGTAGTCTGTAGTATTCTGTAGGCACGATGACTATCGAAAGATTGATCAGATTGGATTCTGCTTCGGCACACTTTTTTAGGGCTCAAGAAGAAGGAACGACTTCGTTAACCAGCTATTTTGTATAAAAACTCAAAGACTGATCACATTTCCAAAATTTTCGAAACCATGTTTTTTCCACATTTGGCAATTCTATTTACGGCTGTCCATAGTACTTTGAACCACGAACAATTTATTCATACGACTTTTCTCAATAAATCCAAAACTGTCCGAGTTATAGCATTTTCAAAATCCTAAAAAACAAACGAAAATTAACATTTTAAGCCGAACAACGCATGATCTGAAAAAAACACAGGAGTAAATATATGTTTCTTTTTGGGAGCCTTATGGGTTTCCGTAGTGCTCAGAAATACGAACAATTTATCTCAACGACATTTTTCGATAAAAGCAAAATGATTAAAGCTATATTATTTTCAAACACCCAAAAATCAAACGATAATTAACATTCTAAGCCAAGCAACGCACGATATAAAAATAATCGGTAGAAAAAATTTTACTTTTTTAAAACCCTACAATAATATTCTGTTTCAACATTGAATTTCATACTCTTAATGGCTCACATTATACTCACAATGTCGTAGGACATACAAAGACGTTTTTATGATGTCCTTTTGATGTCCTGGTGCCCACAGAGAGGTCTTTCACTATTTAGCGTGGAAAAATAATCATGTCTCTTATAGGTCTTTTTGGGGCCTCTTTAGGACTAGCCCTGAGGACATCTTTGGGATAACTTTAGGTTAGACATAGATCGTCTTTAGGAAGTCTTAAAGCTGTCTTTATAACGATCCTGGGGCTTAGATGCCAATGTCCAAGAATGTCCCAGGACATTTAAAGACGTGCTAAGGACGTCTTCAAGATGTTCCGGTGCCCACTGTGAAAGTACTTGAAAACAATTTGCCTTCTCGAATTATTATTGAGAGAGGCACCTGAGGAGTCTTACATAAGCTTGAGGGGCCTATATTACTATAAATAAATTCTCATCAACGGAAACGCTCACAAGAAGCATTACTATCCCTCTGAACCTATTCGTGTTAGAAATAATAAGAAGTGAAAGAAAATGATTGCGAAATTGTTTCCACGCAAACGGCACTCTAAAGATCTTGGTTCTCTATTATAATGTGAGGTATTGAGAAAAAGCCTAACCACAAACTATCCCTCCTATAATGATTCTATCATGCTCTTTGATCGTCTTCCTTTGCTCCTAACCTTCCAGACTAGGGGAAACGAGAATTATACTAATAAAATCCTCTTTATTATTGAGGAATTACGTAAGGCTGGAAGCGGGTGCAATTTTCCAGATGAGCACCCGCTCCCGGCGAAATCCTGCGGTTATCCTTATGACAAATTTTTTTATATATATTTTTTAAGTAAAGTAAGTGACCCATTAACAGAACCACAACCTGTGCCAACTCTGTACATCGTGGATTCAACGTTGATTTAGCATTGTTTTTAACGTTGATTCGACTTTGGTTTAACACTGAACCACCACTATCACCACTTCACTACTGTCAAATTGATAAATGCGCTGCTATATAAACTATGTCTTTATTGATTTAATGTCATTCACATGTTGTGCAACAGTAGGAGGACTTCTACTTGTCAAGATTGTATAAAAGTTTATTCCCGAGGTGAAGCCTTAAAAAGCCATCAGATGTACAGATGCAAGAGAGCAAACAATCTTCGTCAACTTGACTGGGTATGACGAGAGTGACATCATGAATTAACAGCTCTCAGGTTGACAGAATATAAAAAAAAGATTGAAAATAATAACAGCAATGGACAAAATGATAAGAGTAGTAGCAGTCAAATAGTAACCAAAATACAGTACGCCTTAAAGCGCAAATGTGGCTCTCTCAGAAAAAAACAGAATATCATGATGATGATGATGATGATGATAAGTTTGAATCTTTCTTGGAAAATAAAACAAAGAAAAAACACGAAAAGCAGGATGACATGAATGAGAAAGATGGAGATCAAGATGATAATGAAAAAGTGCAGGAAGATCAACAAGAATCGGAACTGGACGATGATGTTAATGATACTGTTGGTGATGTTAAATACAATGAAAAGGGTGTGGAGAAGAAGGAGGAGAGTTCAAATGGATTTAGTGAGCTGATTAACTGCTATCATTCGTTATATTGTCCCGAGTGTCGAGCAATCATGCGCATATTACGTCAAAGAAACATAATATTTTAGGAACCATAACCATTGTGAATTTCGGTTTAACTATGTTTAATCTGTGTGATTACATTATGCTATTATTTTGTTAAGCTGAATTGAAAATCTATGTTGTGAAATTGAGTTAATATTTTTTCTTGAATCAACAGACTTTCAAGGTTGTCAAAGGTTGTAATTTATTTAAAACCTCTTATCTGAGATAATTATTAGTCAGCAAGATTAGATATTACTTAAACTTATTCAAATAATAGTTCAATTTAAATCATCACCATCACCAACACCACATCCACCACCACCACATCCACCACCACCACCACCACCATCACATCCACCACAAGTGCAGTGAACCCCTGATATATGGTATAGTAATTCCCCACTTCCTCCAGCCCCAAACCCCGTCCAGACTCAGAGTTTCACTGTATTATGAGAATAAGTAAACATTTCAAAGACAAAAATTGTTTACCGATGAAATAGATATATTTTGTTGTTTATGTAAAAAATATTTTCATTTTATATATTTTTGTCTATAATATAATTTATATAGCTATTTAGACAAGAAAGGTCACAAATACATTTTTCGACTGATCGTCTGGTTAGCTAGGCTTATATTTCTAACTTTTACAACACGTGGGCAAATTATTTTTGGTCATTTTGAAAGTGTTAATCTTATACACATTTAAATTTCCCGCCAATTTTTAATTTCCCTTAATTTTAACTGACTTTATGGTGATGCCATATGCTACCGGTGAGTACTTACCGACAGTGGTATCTTAGCACAGATATGACCCATCATCTTAGCATAAATATGAACCATTATCCTTTGGTTGCAAATGATTGGTCACTGCTTTACCTGCATTTAGTTTTGAACAGAACCATATTGCAGAATGCATCAAAGCAGTAACACTTAGCCTCGCTGCCGACAAATTGTCCTGTAGAGCTATAGGTAACATATATTTACACTGCACAGCTCTATGTACTGTCAAATGCTACATCGCATCCATAAATACTATAGATGTGTCATAGAAAACTACTGGACATTTACAATTATACTGCATATCCATAAGTATCATATATATTCATTCTGCAACCTTGTCCTCCTCCAAACTGTATTTACCAACCATACGAGGTGTGTTCAAAAAGTAAGGTGACTTTTCAATTTTCGCGTGCCACGTACATTCAAGTTTTTAATTTTTTATTTTGTTGTGTTGGTACGCTCGTCACGATCATATGTTCACAGTTTTCACTATATAGCTCGTGTTGTTTTTCTAGCAGAGGCGTAAAAGGTTAGAAGGCTTTGGTGTGCTCGGCGATTTTCTTCTTTCGAAAAAAATGGAGCAAAGAGTTTGCATTATATTTTGTGTGAAAAATGTGATCCAGTGCTCTAAAACTCTCGAAATGTTGATCATCAGTGGTACAATCTGTTCCAAGAAGGCCGAGAGGATGTCGAAGACGAACCTCGCCCTGGACGTCCCAGCACGTCAACAACAGATAAAAACATTCAAGCAGGGGAAGAAATGGTGTTGAAAAATCACCGAATTACCATCAGAGAAGTTGCTGAAGATGTTGGCATATCGGTTGGCTCATACCATGCTATCTTTTCGGACGTTTTGGGCATGAGACGTGTGTCAGCGATATTTGTTCCAAAACTGCTTAATTTTGATCAAAAGATCCATCGCATGACCATCGCTCTGGAGATGTTGAATGAAGTCAATAATGATCCTGATTTTCTCAAAAGGGTTATAACTGGGGATGAATCGTGGGTATATGGTTATGACGTCGAAACTAAAGCCCAATCGTCTCAGTGGAAGCATCCTGAGTCTCCAAGACGAAAAAAGCACGTCAAGTTCGGTCAAATGTGAAGGTTTTGCTCACTGTCTTCTTTGATTACCGTGGCGTAGTGCATCAGGAATTCAGCTCCTCAATAAGGAGTATTACCTTCAAGTTATGCGCCGTTTGCGAGAGGCAATACGCAAGAAACGTTCGGAACTTTGGAAAAACAATTCGTGGCTTTTGCATCACGATAATGCACCTGCTCATTCATCGTTGCTTGTGAAAGATTTTCTGACCAAAACAGCATCACAGGTATGCCTCGGCCTCCATATTCACCGGATTTGGCCCCCGGTGACTTTTTTCTTTTCTCAAAGCTGAAGAGATCCATGAAAGGACATCAATTTTCAACGATTGAGGAGATAAAAACTGCATCGCTGAAAGAACTCAAGGCTATACCACAAAATGATGATCAGAAGTGCTTCGATGATTGGAAAAAGCGTTGGCACAAGTGTATTATATCTGAGGGGGATTACTTTGAAGGGGACAACATAAATATTGAGGAATAAATGAATATTTTTTGAGAAAACCATAAAGTCACCTTATTTTTTGAACACACCTCGTATGAGTGATTGAATATTTATTGAATATTTACAAGTCTCATATGGATTCAGTAGAAGTGTACAGCTCTGTGTACAATCGGTTCATTTTCATATTTCGCATTAATCATTGATACAAATATCGCTCTTCAGCAAACTTCAGTGATGGAATTTTACTTCAGAAATAACGATGGATATTAAAGACAACGATGGGTTGCAATTAAATTTGGGCGCTGGAGACACACACATCGTTAGGTTACATTTTCAAATTTCGCACCGGATCTCGTTTCCATTAGCATTAGATAAATTAGCATTTTACCTATATATGAGGTCGATGTGTCTTGAAGCTTCGACAATCACCTAGCTCACTTTGGCCGACTATCTTTCTAGAAATTTCGAGAACTCTGTGGAATCCCCGATCCAAGTAAAACTAGGATATTACGGTCTGTATTGCAGGGTTCGGGCTACTCCTTCTTGCTTCCATCGACACTAGGTAAATAAGCATTTTACCAAAATAGTGATTTGTGGCAAAAAAAGGGAGCAGACGTATATTTCTCGCTCACTCAGCGCAAAGTACGTTGACAGCATTGCGTTTGCGCCGGCAACCGCAGGAGGATTCGAAAAGGCGAAATAGACTTGTATGCAGATTAGATATATAAAGTATATGTAGTTCAGTACTCCTTTCCGGTGCAATACTAAAACCGTACTCTTTGAGTTAGAAATATACGTGTGCACTTTATTTTCTACCAATTTATTGCAAAGTATAGACAGTTAGCAATATATACGAGTATGGCATATATGGTCGGTAAAACAGGAACCCATATTTTCGGCTTGGTCATAGATACGTGGAAGAGATCTGCCTTACCGACCGAGCAGTTACCGGCGGCTTGAAACTGACCGGTGGCGCCATTTATCGGCGGCAGCTGGAACTACGCAGTAGTGTCTCAGAGCCCCTATAGGTTTACTACTAATATTATTTTTATATAATATTAATAAATATTATTAATAATGAAATTAACAATTAATAAATTGTTAATAATTATTATTTAAGATATACACAATTAATAACAATTTCCGAATTTTAATGACAAAATGTTTTAAATTTACTAAAAATAATTGAAATTTCAAGGGCTTTGAGTATAAAAGTAACAATTAATAATAATAGTAATAATAATTAAACAAAATTTCTAATAATGACTGCTAAGCACTCGAGAAAGAAGCTTGAAGTGGTTTCAGTGAAAACAGAACGTATTTTAGTACATAAATGGCTGATACTGGCATTTGTCTATAAAAGTTGTTTTAAACATGGAGACAAACGTTGCAAAAATCGATTTTTTTGACAGCACATTACTTTTAATGCAATTTGAATAGATTTCGTGAAAGCGAAATGTATTTTAGTAAAAAAGTTTTCGAATAGTGGATTGGTTTATAAAATTTTGTTTACGTTCTGGAGAAAATATTTAGAAATAATTGTTTCCCCAATCGTTTAATGCTACTGTGTGATCATCAATATCCGCCATCTTGCTAGTTAGTTTACCAGACTAAAAAACCTTAGCAAAGGTTACTTCTGTGACCAGTCACATAGTGCATTTCAGCCCCACCACGCGTTGATTGAATGAGTAAAGGGTTTAATCAAAATTATTTCTGTGACCAGAGACAGGGGTGGCCTCCCGCCCCCACAAGATTTTGGAAAGTCGTAGAGTCTTCAGCCACATTGTTTCTGTGACCAGTCACAGAGGTGCCTTCCAGCCCCATCACGAGATGTTGGAAAGACGTAAGGGGTTTGACCAACATTATTTCTGTGACCAGTCACAGGAATGCTTTCCCACACCCACGAGAGGTGGGAAAGGGCTAGTGGTTCCACCAACATTATTTCTGTAATCAATCACACAATTTTTTGAAATTTACTGCATGTTATAATGTGGGAATATATGTATTCAACTTCCTTTTGCTTGACAGACAATCCAGCATACAAAAAAATGAAAAAACCTTTTTTGATTTGTGATACAATATTATAATTAAAAATGTTAAGATGAAACATTCAAAATTATTAATTAAATACTGCTACATATTAAAAATGTAACTATTTTACTATATAATAAAGGCAATTTTAAATCCTGCAAAATCTAAAAATTCCAAAATCATATCTAACACTGAATATTTTCAAAGTATAGCTTCCCAATTTTTACAAGCCTCTTTCCAAATTAATCTATGCATAAAATAAAACAATTCGTTTAGAAAAACTATGCGAGAACTAAGCATTCAAAATTTAGTTATTTTAAATTTTCTATCTAATAATATTTTTAAGTGAATAACCTATACAATTTAAAATTAGAATTCTAGTAATATTCTTTTATATTTTAAATCAGGCTTTCAATTTTTTTAGACATAAAAAAATATGGTGAACAAAATGGCCATTATTTCTATCATGAAATTTTCTAGGTTTTATAGAGTAACATTAATTAAATATGCTCCAATATTATAGAATAAACAAGAAAATTTATGATAAACAAATTATTTGTTCAAAGAATGTTTTCTACAATTTTTCATAAACTTACGTTTTTTAAAATTATATTGCAAGATATTTGGATAAAACCAGTATAATAATAAATAAATGATTTCGTGAAATTAATGACATAAAAAAACGAATTTTTTCGTTTACAGATTCCCGAATAATGCATTTGTTTGTTAAATTTGTTTAAGAAAACAGCAAATTTATGAAATAATCATAAATTTTGCTGAATTTATTATGAAGGTCAGTAGATAGGTAAGGCCGGTTCTGGCTCACATTTTCCGTACGAAAAGCAAACTTGCGGCTAGAGCGCAGAAGGCTGTTAGATTGGTTTCACTCCTTGTGCTGACTAACGAATCACAGTTTTGAAGTATCCGATGCACACTATCGATATTGGAAATCAATTTTTAAGAATCATGGGAATGGATCTCTTCAGCCCCAAAAATATGGAATAGGAGATAAATTGATACACGATATCGCAATATTAGGCTATTTAATACCTGCTATTCTCGGATTTGAAGTTTTTCACCCCAAAATAATATAATTTTTATGTATTAAATATTCATCGCAATGGTGCGTCATTGAAAATTTCCAAGATCTGCAAACACCATCAATGACTCATGACTGCTTTTGTTGTGCGCCTACACTATGAGTCAGAGATAAAATTAGATTATAGGTGTTAAGGAATTTAATATGGAAAGAACAATGAGATGCAAGTTACATAAAATTCTCATAATTTTTTCTTTCAAAGTGGTATCATGTTACATGTATTACTGAGAAAATAAGGCATTATATCGTGCTTTTTATGTAGGTTCGAACACGATTCTCGGTAAACAAAATTCCATTCTGATGACGTCATCGTCGATTCCTGGAATCCTTATCAATGTGAACTTAATTAATTAAACGTTCTCCTTTGATATTTGCCTACATGGGCGTTATATTTCATATAATGTTAAACAATTCTCGGTAAACAAAATTCAATTCTGATGTCGTCATCTTTTATTCCTGGAACCCTTATCTATGTGAACTAAATTAATTAAACGTTTTCCTTTGATATTTGCTGACAGGGGCGTATAATATCATATAATGTTTCTATAAGTGTCATCAGTTGATAACAAGACTTACATAATCTCAAATAACTGTAAATCTACACAGTGTTTCTATAAGCGTCGCTGATTCCATTTAAAGTTAAAAATGGATTTCAAAAAATGTAAAAAAGTTCTACAAATCATGAAGATTGGATATCAAATTATACTCGAGAAGCAACACCCAGCAGCTGATGTAATTAGATTGTGGACGAGGGCTGGAACTAAAAACATCCGGATTTTAAACAAAATATTGAAGAAGAACATTTTGCTGTCTGTGGGTCAAAAAAATGCGATTATGACGTTAATTGGTGATCTGAAGACTGCAAGCAGAAAATTCAAGAAGTTGCTCAAGGCAGGAACTGGTATGAGTAAATCTTCGAAGACACTGAGTGAGAGGGTGAGTTGGGGTGATGTAGCAAGTGCGTTTCGAACACGAAGAAGAACGGGACTTATAATAAACTTAATTCATAAAGATTTAAATACATTTTTGGATGATTGTAAACGCATGTGTATTCCTCGAATTAAAAATGAAATTAATATTAAAGCTAATATCAAAGCTTGCGTTGAATTCACAGGTATTTTCAGGGCATTACTGGGAGGGGCAGAAAAAATCTAGACAAAAAGTGTTTGCACTAAAAATAATCCTATTCTAACGTCTACGAATATTGGTGAATGGTTTGAGGGTAAATATCGTCATCAAGTTGATGTTAAAATTGAAGATTTAAAAACATCAGATTCAGGGTGGAGATTAATAGAAATTATCAGCTTAACGGATAACATAAATATATACGCCCTTTTTCAAGTTGGAGCTTCAACTTTCAATGAATTACCCGATTTTATACAGAGAAAAAAAGCTGTGGTTAATATTAAAAATAAAGACTCTTATTGTTTTCTCTGTTCAGTAATGGCAGCTCTTCACCGAGTTAAAAAAATGCAGGAAGAACCAGTTCATATCCTAAGCTTGATGGTTCAGAACTCAAAGATAATGACATTAAATTTCCAATTATTCTTGAGGATATTTCAAAATTTGAGAAATTGAACGGCTTAGGTATAAATGTGTATTGATTAGAGTCTGCTCAACATAGTAAGAAAGAGGAGATTGTTGCAGTTTTTATAAGCCAGGAAAAATCTAAAAAAGCTACTATTCACCTTCTTATGATTGAAAATACTAACTTTGCTTCAGATGTAGAAGTGTTTCATTTTACTTTAATCAAAAATCTATCTAGACTAGTGATCTCATAAATAGCAAAAGATGATCATCACACTTACTTTTGGACCGGTTATTGTGCCACTTCAGATTTGAGAAATCTCTGGAAAAACATAGAATTGATTGTGATAATCTGAATAGTAATTGCACATTAATACATCCCACAGAAGCGGACAACATTAAAAAATTTGAAAATTATAAATACAAAGAGAGGGTTCAATTTGCAGTATATGCTGACACAGAGTGTTGTTAGAGCCATTTACCAATATGCATGGAAATACTGATCAGAAACATATACTTACAAGTGTTGCTTATTACACAAAATGCAGTTTTGACGATTCACATTCTGAACCTCAAGTTTATCGTGGAAAGGACCGCATCACGTGGTTTGTCTGTGAGTTGAAAAAGTTAGCTGAGAAAGTTGATTCTTATTTGAAAAATCCAGTTCCAATGGAACTTTTAACATTAAAGCAAGAGCATGATTTTCAAAACGCCAAAGTTTGTCATATTTGCGAACAAAATTTTAACTGAGATGATGTCTCATTATCACCTATCTAATTATCACCTATCAACAAGGAAAAATATATATCCTTCAGAAAAAGGGTGCAAAATACATAAGTTAAACTCAGATTCATTTACTTTTTTCGATTTATGCCAAGTAGACTCTCAAAATTAGCTTCAAATCTTAGCAATGATGAAAAATTTATTGCAAGAAAATATTAAAAAATGATGATGAATTTGAATTATTAACAAGAAAAGACGTATGTTCATACGATTATGCTGAGAATTGGCACATTTTTGAAAGTGTCGGATGTCGTTGCTTTGACACTTATGATTTGGATCCATTACACTACTATACAGTACCAGGGCTTTCTTTCGATGGTATGTTAAAGTATACTGGAATTAAACTCGATCTATTAACAGATATATAAATGTTATTCCTTGTTGAAGGAGCAATAAGAGGTGGTGTCTCTCAGTGCTCCAATAGGTATGAGAAAGCAAATAATAGATTCATGGGATCGAATTTTGATAAAAATGTACCCGAGCTCTATATCATTTATATTTTATTCACTCATTTTGAAAAGGAACCAAATTTTTTCAACATTCCCGGTGATTCAGAAATACGTTACATTCTTGAAGTAGATTGGGAATACACTGAAGAACTCCATGATTTGCATAAAGACCTACCATTATGCCCAGAGCATTCTGTACCTCCTCTTCCAACATCTAAAATCCCGAAACTAATTACCAATTTGAAATCAAAGACGAATTACGTTCTCCATGATCAAAACTTAAAACAGTATTTAAAAATGGGAATGAAGCTTGCTAAAATTTTTCGAGTTTTAGAATTAAAGTAAAAGACATGGCTAAAAGCCTATATTGATTTGAATACTCATTTGAGAAAGAAGGCAAAAAATGAATTTGAAAAAAAATTTCTCCAAACTCATGAACAACTCTGTCTTCGGAAAGACCATGGAGAACGTAAGGAAGCATAAAGATGCTAGATTAGTAACAAAGTAGGAGAGAAGATGGGGTGCAAAAGCTCTGATTGCCAAACCAAACTTTCATAGCTGCTAACTGAATTTGTGGGGCTAAGGTCAAAATTGTATACTTATAAAGTTTTGGGTGAAGAAGGAAAGAAAAAGAAAGCCAAAGGGATTAAAGAGTCCATTTTGAGGACAATTACGTTTGACGACTATAGGCAAACTTTGCTACATTATCAAACTCTCACTCGACCTCAACGATTAATTCGAAGCCGAAAACATAAAGTTCACTCAATTGAGCAAATCAAGATCGCCCTCAGCTGACGAGATGATAAGAGGATGCTGCTTCTTCGTACAACCGATACACTTCCTTGGGGCTACAAAATCCAATCACAGGAGGCAATGGATGTTCATAAAAACTAATGTTCATTTTCCAAAAAAAAAGAATTCAATTCTCGAAGGAGAGTTGAGGTTATGTACAGCGATTCTAAAAAACTTGTAATATTGTGTAGAAAGAAAGCGAGGTGATAAATATGATGAGTGATGTGGATATATAAGTCGAGTAGTGAGAGAGAGAGATACCTAGGATTAGAAATAGCAACAAAATTAATATATATGTAAATTGGAAGAAGAAATCGAAAAACTGTACAATTGTTTGTAAAATACAAGTTATTGTAAATAAAAGAAAATTGATTGAATCTGAATTGTTATTTTTTTTATTTAGTGCAACCTGAAAATAAAATTTTTATAGCAAATTTACTTCTAATTGAAAAATTCAATGCTAATCATTTTCCTAAACTGATGTAGCTATTGGATGCATCCTGATCCAGCAGACCGAATATTCCATTTTCAACGATGTTCACCAACCAATCATTCGCTTATCTACTATTTTCGCTTATTATTATTATTTTGTGTTTTTATTAAACTTTGACTCGGGTAAACCCGGTGATACATCATAGCCACGGAGTAAGTCAAGTGACTGATGAGATTAGAATGTTATAACTTAATTCAAATAATTTAATACGACGGTTGAAACCTCCTGCGGTGATGTTGTAGGTATACAATTACGAGCGGCCATGAGCATTGGAGGTGACAATAGTCACCTCTGGATGCTTTCTTAGAGCTACCGTTTGCCACTTTACGGGTTTTTAGTCGCTCGCTTCCTGATGATCAAGAAAGTTTCTTACAATGCGACAGGTGTTTAATAAAACCGCCTTCTGAGCTGCTGCCAATATCCTACTCACTCCTAAATTTTCAAAATGTTTAGTGCATCTTGCGTGCAAATTGCCTGTAGACGAAATCACAATGGGATGAATGGATGCACGATTCACATTCCTCCATATGGTCTTTACTTCATGCCTTAACTCGCTATACTTGTGGATCTTGGTTGTATAGGTTGACTGCAAATTTCGGTTAAGCGGACAAGCAATGTCAATGATGTAGACTTTTCCACCTTTTTTTCTCGCATCACTATGTCAGGTCGATTGGCCCGGATGTAATGATCCGTTTGGATAGTAACATCCAAATATAAGATGTAATCTTCGCTTTCTAAAACGGGCATTGGAATGTATCTATACAAGGGCACCCATTCTTTTAAGAGTCCTAGGTTTAGGGCAAGTTGTTGATGTATAATGCCCGCTACATCATTATGTATGTGCGTATATTCTCTCTGAGCTATTACGCGACAGCCATCAATAACGTGCTCGATGGATTCGTTGGTATTTCCACATAATCGGCACCGGTCAATCACGTCTTGATGTAACATGTGTTTGCGATAATTCCTGGTGCTGACAACCTTCTCCTGTATTGCAATGACGAATCTGAGGACAAATTTAAGGGCGTCTATTCAAAATGCGCATGACAGATGGTTCTGTAAAGCGCAACATTTCGTTTTCTGTTAAAACAGTCTAGTAACTGTATAACTTGTGACGCCCCTACTCCTACCCCCTAAACGTCGTGGTAGAACTACCATTTCAATGCCTGAATTTCTGTGGTGCATTCGGTGCTTCGTCATTTCTACGCGAACAATTCTATTTAACTTTTCAAGGTCAGTGTTAGATCATTTTATGAGCCTGAAAGAGTACGTGAGGACGCGACTGGCATATGTGTTGATCGCCCTGATTTTGTTTGCGAGTTGAGAAAACTCTTCAATGCTAAACAGAACATAGCACATTCGTCAGGTACTTGTACCAGAAGTTGTGCACCATGTCCGGACCTGGAGCTTTCCAATTACTTGCCCTCTTCAAGACAACTGAAACATCCAAGGCTGTGATGTTTGTCAGATGCATTTCTGGGCTATTGTTTGCCCTTGCATCCTCCAGTTTGAACCACGCAGTGTCCAAATTGCATCTGTTTATTTTTCCCCAAACGCCCGACCATTAGTTAGTCATATCTTCCAAT
The DNA here is from genome assembly GCF_010883055.1 of Belonocnema kinseyi. Classification (NCBI taxonomy): domain Eukaryota; kingdom Metazoa; phylum Arthropoda; class Insecta; order Hymenoptera; family Cynipidae; genus Belonocnema; species Belonocnema kinseyi. The sequence continues at coordinate 137,355,886 of NC_046662.1, forward strand.
TGAGGGACTTCGGTGCCTTGGTGGTTATTTGGCTTTACTCTCAGTTCACGATAGAACCTTCTTTCATCTGCCTGAAAGTTTTGGTTTTGTCGCCTTCCTGCATTACTTTTCTAGTACCGACGCAGTCTGGCAGTAAGAACATCAAGTCTCTGTCGTTGAGAGTCTAAAATTTCATCCAATATTGCTGGTGTTACTGTCTCGATGTGCCGAGGGTGGATGATTTTTTTAACATGGCTCATCAGCTTTCTGGTTCTCTTTCCTTTTTATATTGAGTTAATCGACCCAATTTGCACCTTACTTTGCTGACATCCATATCCAACCTGATCTTCCATGGTGGATCTCGATCCCTTGCTGGAACAAAAACTGCATTTGCAGGCCTAGTTTTTCGGCCCAACGTTCTAACGGTTGCTACAGCTGCACAGTATACAAGAGTTTGCACCTATATCGCATTTTGTGCTACGTTCAAATACGTAGGTAAAACCTTACGGTCGAGATGCGCTATTAGTGCACACAGATGATTTTTGATGTTTATTTTGGGCACAGAATGCCTCAGTGTTGGTTCTACATATCTGAACTCTAGTAAAGCATGACCAAAATTCCTTTCCAGGTGCTCTAGTTCTTCTGAGATTTCCCTATCCACATCATCGTTAGTAATATCCGGATGTGGTTCTAATGGATCCGGTGCATGCTGTTCATTATCCCAAGCACCGATGGCTTCAGCATCAATCAAGTCTTCATTATCCATATCTTCCAGGGCGAGCTCATCAATAGGAAGCTGCCGATCCACTTCTATTTTGATAGCAGCTATTTCAACAGCCGAAAGCAGTCTATTTACAGATATGGAGCGTTTTTGATCTGCCAGATTCTGCTCATTTATTTTTGTGGCTAGCTCTGGGTATTTAAGTAAGAAGAGTCTATGATGTTCTCTCCTCACACACCAAATCAACCTGTTGTTTAATCTCCATTGCTCGGTCTTCTGTAACATGTAGATTAGTCCTGATGTCTTTCACCTTAGCGATAAGATCTCTAGTGCGATCTTTTGTATATTAGGATACTTTGCAGCAAATTTTGTTCTTAAATTGTATCCTTTTTCCTTGTTTGTTTCAAATTTCGCACTTTCATAATAGAGACGCACCAATTACTCTTTCATTGTGGTATCCCAATTGATGCTCTCCCACGGCATTTCTGTCGAGGTGGTTGGCTGCAAATAGCTAGTGCTAGCCAAAGCATCTTCAGCAGGCTGTGGCCCCCAGCGGTGGCTCCAGGGGCGCCCGAAGATCCTCGGGAAGCGACAAGCATTTCAAAATCTTTAATATATTCCCCATTTTTCATGGATGGGTTTTGGTGTTCTACTTAGTCCATCTCCTCTTCGTTATCAGCTTATTTAGCATGGGAAACCCTGTCAGTAGCAATGCTACTTTCAACATTGCCGTCAAAGTCATGAGAGGAGAGCTCAAGCGCTACCGCGACATCAATCACTTTCGACTGATAGCCTGTCTTTTAACAATTTATGAATGTCTTACAGCTATCATTACAGATAAGGTATATTCTCATTGTGACAAGAATGACATTCTTATAGAAGAACAAAAAGGATGTTGTAAAAACTCACGGGGCTGTAAAGACTAGTCACTATAGACGCTGTTGCCATGACTCAAGCTCGTAAGCATCAAAGGAAATTACACATGGCATACATTGACGCTTTCGCGTTTCCTTCCGTTCCGCATGACTATTTGCTTGAAGTTCTAAAACTTTACAAAATCTGTCTACGCATTATTGACTTACTAAGCCATGCGATGAGGATATGGAGTGCAAGAATCAAGTATTTTGATCATGGATAACCAAGGATAACTAGATTAATAGGCTTTACGGCGGATATATTTCAAGGAGACTCCTTCAGCGCACTATGGTTCTGTTTATCATTGAATCCATTGAGCAAAACACTAAACAGCATGTCCCATGGGTTCAGAATTCATAATAATGAGGATGGTCATCCAGTGACCCATCTTCTTTACATGGATGACCTGAAGCTGTACGTTAGTTCAGGCCAGAAACTGCAACAAGTGATTGATATCACAAAGCAGTTTTCCAATGATATTCACATGGAGTTCGGACTAGATAAATGCAGAACAGTGCATTTAATCAGAGGGGAATTAGGGATCGCAGAGTTAGAGAAAGGGTTCGAACATAACATCGAGGCAATGGCTGCAGGCGAATCATACAAATATCTGGGTATTCTTGAATCTAAGGGCATTCAACATACGGCGAGAAACAAAGTATCGGCAACGAACATGCTGGCCGTCACGGTAGTACTCTATTCATTTGGAGTAGTTCCATGGACGAAGAACGAGCTCAAATCCCTTAAACTCGGGACAAGAAAGGTTATGCACATGAACAAAAGCATTTATCTTAAGTCTTCCGTTCCGCGACTGTACATCTCACGCCGTGAAGGTGGTCGCGGAATTTTGAGTCTTGACTGTCTTCACAACTGGATTATTCTGGGTACAGCACATAGAGTTGCAAATGAAAGAGACCCCCTTCTTAAAATGGCCAGGAATCACGAAGAAGTGGGCTAAGGAGCGTTTCTGTACAAAGCATCGGAGGAGGCTGCTGAAACACTCGGAATTAACTTCAATATTAGGGGTGAGCAAAATGCATCAAATCTAATCTATCTCGAGTACTCACTCCTGAAAGCCCAGATTAAGAAAGCACAAGAGAAAAACTTTCGTGAACAGCTCCTAGATAAGACGATGCACGGTATCTTCCACAGAAATGTGAAGGATCAGTCAATGTCTTGTGAGCTAACGTTTGCTTCCCTTAAATCGCCCAGATTGAAGTCTGGTACGGAGGGTTTCATTTTTGCATGCCAAGACGGTGTTATTTCCACCTTTACATACCGTCGCCAAATTTGGAGCCAAGACATTCCTGATGATAGCTGCAGGGCGTGCCATGCACACCTCGAGCATTTAGCTCACATACTATCTAGTTGTCCAACTCACGCGGGAACGATCTACATTCAAAGGCAAAATGCGGCACTAAGAGTGCTTTATTACCATCTCTGTCACTTTTACGGCATTAACCTTAATATCGCTCCTCTAAATGCCTCTAGGGAAATCGAGTCAATTTTCAAGAATGAGAAGTGCCGCATATACTGGAACTTTATATTCTCGACAATTGTTTCTGTTGCTCACTCGAGGCCTCACATGCTCCTTCTTGACTTCAAGAGGCGAACCATGTTCGTTATCGAATTTTGGGCACCAGCTGAAGAAAACATCAACTGGTCCGTATTTCAAGGACTCATTTTGCTTAGAACAGTCAATTACTACTAGAGGTACATACTCTATAAATTCTCCTCTCGACAGCAATGGGTGCGGTTCTTTACCGTAGTAATTAGCTCGAAAGATTATATACATTTCATAAAGAAAAGCATACCGATTTCAATTAATATCAAGATTCAGATTACTATAAGGATAGCACTGATAATTTAAAAGTAGTTTTACATTATTCAAATTGCAAGGATCAAACTTGCTAGAGCTTCTGCAGGAAGATTATTAATAATTTTATTCAACAGACCTTTGATACTTCTTGCCTCTTTCGAGAATCGCTTACGACTGACTGTAGGTTTGTCACCGTGAACAATCATATCTGTTTGGCAGATACTTTCAGAGTAAAGACTGAACCTACATAAACCTGACATTTATAGTTTTCCACTCAGTCATAGTCAAAATGCAGTTTGAAGTACAACCTATAAAGCTACCCATCGATAATTTCGATTCGCTTGTACAACATGAGAAAAAAGAAAAATGGCATGGGCATTTGCTACCAAACAGTGTACGAGCAGTAGTTTGTGGACCTTGCAACTGTGTAAATACAAATGCTTTGTTGGCTCTATCAATACACCCTAATGGATTGAGATTTGAAAATGTTTATGTTTACTCTAAATCATTAAACCAACCAAAATACAAATTTTTAGAAATACTTCTGAACTCAGTAACTGGTTTTGGGCACTATCTTTTCAATGAGCATGATGATTTTGTAATACCAAATGAAGCTAATTCCAATTCAGTGTTTGCATTTGATTATGTAGCTTGTGAAAAGCAAGATGATATATGTGATGTATGTATAGCGTTACGATGTACGTATTAGTGCGACGTTGTCACATCTAGAGTATAGCGCCTCGTTGCCGCGTCTATCAGAGACAATAGGAAAATCTCGCCCGAGCGCGGCGCCGCAAAGCGACGACGAGTCAGTCTATCCGCGCTAGCCTGCGAGCACGGTTGTAAGCATTATATTCAAC
>NC_046662.1:137360279-137378889 GCF_010883055.1 Belonocnema kinseyi
CGGATTTTAAAGAATTTCTCGAAAAGCAAGGGGTCAAACAAAGCTTCTCACCCCCATACCACCCGCCGAGTAATGGGGCCGCGGAGAACTTCGTAGGCACGTAAAAAAACAAAGTCGCGAAAATTGTCGAAGGGGGAAAGAGTGTAAAAGAGGCAATAAACATCTTCCTATTCGATTACCGTAGCTCGGCACATTGCACGACGGGAAAATCACCCGCTTGCCTTTTCTATAAACGGGAGCTGCGCACGCGTTTCGACAGACTAAGGCCGAGGTTAGCGGACAAAGTCCAAACAAAACAGCAAGCTCAAGTCGACGCCCGCCCGCACTCGCGGAATGTTGTACTAGAGCCCGGCGATGCAGTCTGGGTCGACAACCACGCGAACACCGGCGGCAAACGCGTCGAGGCAGAAATTGCAAAGGCTTTGTCTCCATCAACATTCGAAGTACAGCTAAAATCAGGTGCCATATTAAAGCGGCACACTGACCAGATTGTGAAGCCAACGCGCCGTTCGGCTAGAATCGCTAATCGTAAGGCATGAGTGCGATAACTTTGTAAATCGGAGAGGAGTGTGATGTATGTATAGCGTTACGATGTACGCATTAGCGCGACGTTGTCACATCTAGAGTATAGCGCCTCGTTGCCGCGTCTATCGGAGACAATAGGAAAATCTCGCCCGAGCGCGGCGCCGCAAAGCGACGACGAGTCAGTCTATCCGCGCTAGCCTGCGAGCACGGTTGTAAGCATTATATTCAACATAATAAATAACTCTTCAACCAATCACGACTACAGTCATTTGCTACTCCTACACCCCCGCAATTCCGGTAGCAGCAAACGCTACAATATAAAACCATTTTTTTCAATGGGTAGGCACAAGGACGTTGACTGTTTCTATTTGAGTCAGACATATGCTCGTATTCCGAAACATCTTATATGTGATAATATTAATTTGCTTGCATTGTTTGAACAAGATGAGATGAATCTGAAGCATATACATGATAATCATGTGAACAGTGACATGTCTTATTCACAATTTAAAAATGTGTGTTTAGCTTGCTGGTATGGTGATGAGAATGGATTTGTTGTAACTGATAAGGATACAAATCTGAATCAAAGTAGATATGGAAAAGGTTTTGACTGTTTTTTTAATCTGGAAAATCAATAAATATGTATGCAATGACTGCATAGAGTAACGAAACAGTTGATCAGACATTAAATGATACCTTTAAGCCCATCATTACACCACTTGAGAAAATAATTAATGGTTTTAAAACTGTTAAAATGGAAATGAAGTCAAGAATCAAATGAAAAATGAAATGAAGAGTGAATCTGAAGAAGAATTTCAGCAAGAGTTTCAAAATGAAGGTAAAGAGCAAAATGATCAAGATGATGATAAAACTTCATTATTTTTAGCATATGATTCTGAGGCTTCAGAGGATTTAGAAACACGTGTTCCCTTTTCATCAAATGATATATCTATAGATTATCCTTAGAAGTTGGGAGAGAGAAGGAGAGAGATAGATAATATTTATGTTGTACGAAAATTATCGAAAGACAGACTAATGATTGGAGATTCTTCGATAAGTTTCAATAAAAATCTTATTAATATAGGCTTTGTAAGCTATCCAAAGACTGTGGGTTTGCTTGAACTTTTGTTTCGAAAGATACCAAATAATACTATTATAAATAAAGAAGACCTTGAAAATTATAAAAATATTGCAATTTCAACCAATTTGAATCGAAAACATTATAGGGTTGATGGAGATTTTCATGATAATAAATCTTTCAAATATTCAAATTTTATTAAAAAAACTAATTCTCCTTTTGCGTTTGAAAACTAAAAATAAACAAATTGAAAAACGTTCTTCAATAGGCAAAGGTTTAATTCCAAAATATCTGTTCGGTACAGAGAAATAAACTAGAGTAAATTTATTGGGATGATCCAAACGAATTAGTTGATAGATTGCGTTTTCTGTTAGCATCTCAAGCAGCGGGAAATCCAAGTCACACAAATGAAATTATGTCAATTGTTGAAGAATTACGAGAGGTTGGAATTATTTATAATTCAGTGCTTTTTAAATATTTTAGTCATTTGCAAAATGAGTATCGATGTGTTAGGACGTCATATTAAGCGAGCTAAGATTGCAAGTCCAGGGCCACCAGGAGTTGGATTAAAATTTACCACCGATGGGCACTATGACAGCGGAAAGAAAAAGCTGTGCAACGTAACTAATCCAAAATATTGAGATGATGCAGTAAATTTAAACGTAATGCAACATGTGTTACAGCAAGAAATTCAGACTTTGCATGATATCATAGCTTCCTTGCGAACCGAAGTTGTTAACAATAACATGATGATTGAAACTCTAGAACCTTCCAAATATAAAAGTTTACATATTTTAAAAGTTGATGTGGATTCAACTCAAGAACTGGTGGATAGCAATTCAGAGATCATTTCTCAGTTGGATGCCAAGCTGAACACATTTAAAAATGAATAACGAAAAACTGCGACTAGTGAAGGAGCTATATGGGCCAGCTAGAAGAAACTACTAACGTCGACACTTTTATATACGTAGCATTGATGAGACTTGGCAAGCGGATCTATTTGAAATGCAACCTTTTACAAAAAAAGTGAAGGATACAAGTATATCTTAACTGTAATTGATATATTTTCCAAATTTACTTGGGCTATTCCAGCTAAATCCAATAAGGGTGAAGATGTAGCCGCAGTCATGGAACATTTACTTGATGAGGGACGCATACCGAAAAATTTACATGTTGATGGAGGAAAAGAATTTTACAATTCGCAATTTAAAAATCTTTTGAAGCGACACAAGATAAATTTCTAATCGACATTTAGTAATTTTAAAGCATCTATTTGCGAGCGATTTAATCCTACTTTAAAGAATAAAATGTGGATGCAATTTAGCTTACAGGGGAATTAAAAATGGATAGATATTTTGAAAGATTTAGTTTAATCTTACAACGATACTAGGCATCAGACTATTTGAATGAAACGAAAAGATGTTACTTAAGAAAATGAGAAAAAATGGTTGTTTGATGTATACAAAAATTACAGTCTAAAACATGCAGTTGAGAAAGCGAAATTTAAAGTTGGAGATAAAGTGCGCATAAGTAAATTTAAGCATGTGTTTGAGAAAGGCTGCGCACCGAATTGGAAAACTGAAATATTTACCGTAAGCCATGTTAAGAATACTAAACCACTGACGTACATACTTAAAGATTTTTGGGATAAAGCTATTGCAGGTAGTTTTTATGAGCATGTTCTAGGCAAAGTTAGACATCCAGACATTTATCTGGTTAAAAAAGTACTGGAAAAGCGAGGAAATAAGCTATTTGTAAAATAGTTAGGTTTCGATGACTCACACAATAGTAGGATCGATAAGTCTAGCTTACATGAATATTTAATTATTTAGTACAAGATTATTAATTATTAAATAAATACAATTAATTATATGTACCTAGCTGCCGTTCTATGTAACAAGAAAAGATCAGTAGTGACGACTGGCGGTAAATCCAGGAACTAAAAACCGCTTTTCCGCACAAATTTTCCTAGTTTTATTTCACATTGATTTCAGGTATACCTTGTTTCAATTAATGAATAATTCTCTCTTTTTCATTGATATCATGTTCATTATTACTTTCCGCATGGCGGGCTTGTCCAATTGGGAGCATGGAAAATTTTCGGGATTAGATAATCTAAGATTTTCTTATTAAATATTAAAATACATTATTTCCATGAGAAACCCGATTAAGTTAAACCTAAAAGTACTTGCATACTCAATTTCGCCTTTAACCGTGTTTTGGGAGGCCACTCAATTACCTTGAGGTAAGGAATAAAAAAATCGTATTACGCGTTTGCGAGAAAAAAGCTTTTTTCATTTTTAATCATTAAAAATATGATTTTTCTCGACCATAATGCAAAATATGAATAGCAGCTTATAGTTTAAAATTGTTTTCTTTCCTAAAATATATAAAATTATCAGTTTACTAGATGTTTATCTTATTTAGTTCAATCCATTTTTCCAAAAATATATTTAAAAATCAGTAAAAATAAGCTAAAATAGCATTAGGTTTAAATAAATTTTAATCAATATTTTAAAAAACGTCTCTTCTTTGTTCATTTACTAGGTAAAGAAGATGTTTATGAGATAATTCAACTTCCTGAGCTTCAAATTGAAAAAAATCGTTTTTATTTTTATAAAATGAGAGAAATATAATTTCTAACGGTTCAAAATCTCAATTTTTTGAAAACGAAATAAAATATGAATAGCAATTCTTAGTATACCTCTTGCACTGCTTTCACTGACTTAGCTTCAGAATGTAAAACATTACATTTGCCTTTATGGACAAACATAATGTATGTATACTTTGAAATTGGTATCCATACGGCTATACGTTCAGTTATTAATAATTCCATTATTATCAATGCCTGTAGATTTCATTTAGGTCAAGGTCGGTTGAAATAGATGCAAGAGCTCGGATCTAGAAACAAATAAAAAGACAAAAGATTAAAAATAGGTCCTTTCTTGACAAACTTTTAAGGTCTTGCTTTGGGAAATCCTTCTGATTTTATTAAATGTTTTCATGAAGATCCCAATGCTATCCAACCATTAGACGGTAGAGTTCAAGAGTTTCGTGATTATATCTCTGAAAATTATTTTAAGAGTGGTTCGAAATTTCGAACTGAAATTTGGGCTAAATTTCCTCCAACAATAATGCGAAGAACACAAGGCTGTGAGGCTTATCATGCAAATTTGAACGCTGTTTTTATAGAAATTCCTAGCAAATCATTTATATTTTGGAAATAAATATTATAGAAGTGGTATGGAAATGTGTTATTAATTTCTTTATTTATTTCACTTGATTATAATATTTTAATAAAAGGTATGTAAATGGCAATATGTATCTCCCAACAATTTTTTAACACGCCAGCACCAAGAAAATAAATTTGTGTAGTAGACGTAAAAGGTTGACTGGAGAGGGAAAGAAGCCTCGAAGGGGAAACGTCCCTGCACTAACCCCAGCCCGACACTAGAGAAATGTCCCCCGCTGATTTTGACCCTGGAACGCGTCGAAGTTCCTGAAACGAATGACCCTTTCATTGTTATCGGATTCAGACCAGTTACAAAATCTAATATTAGGGCTTAATTTAATTTTAGTAAGAACCACTAGGTTATTCATATAATTTGAAGAAAATAAAAAAAGATTAATGAAAATCGGTTAATATTTTCAGTAATAATAAAAAGGGTACATTCACGGGAATCAAAATGCACGGAAACTTTCACAGAAATGTAGAAAAACAGACCTTGTCAAAAAAGCAAATTTTTGCTATTCTCGTGTCATCGGGACTTAAATCAGTCGGAAACGTAAGTCTTGAGTTTCTGATTAATATTTACGACGGTTTTTGAAGACAAGTCGGGATGGACTTGTCTTAAGATGCGAAATTTAGTCTTGAGAAATATGCAGCATTTTTTTGAGGAAAGTTATATTTTTAATACAGGGCTTTAATATTTTCCAGTGTCAAAATTAAAAAAGTTTTCGTTTGTCAATTTTTATATCCATTACACTTTGACCTCTGAAAACTATGGACACTAGGATGGTCCAAAATCATACCTGTTGAATTTTTTTTGGACTAGAGGACATGCAACCCCCCGATTTTGTGCGGTTGTCGGAAACAAAAATTCTCTCTAAGGTTGAGCTAAATCGGTTAATATTAAGACTTGTCGCAAAGGCCCTAAAAATCCCATAAGATTAACATGGCGAAATTTTTATTTTCGGAAAAATGGGATTCAGGTTTCTAGATTTGAACTGAACTTGCGGGAGATATTAGGAATTTGTTGGGTACTCTCTAATTATTCATTTCCATTGAATTACTTATAATTTGTATTCCCCCCCCCCCTTGTGGAGCCCCAAAAATGCCCTAAAAAACTGAAATTGACATGTTTTGTCCAAAATTGACACATAAATTCTCTGTTTTTCCCTTTTTTGCCAGAAATGATTTTTTTTGTCAAGTGGAATGTTTTCAAGTATTTTTCAACTAATTAACAATTGTTTAAACAATTTTCTTTTCTTTTAAATAAATTTTTTTTTCACTCACTCATTGAAAGGCAGATCTTTATAGTTGATTTGACAATTGGACATTTTTAGGAATAATGATCTTTGTTTCAAGCATTTAGTATTTGTGTAAACCATTAATTATTATTTAATTGTAACTTTTTCTTAAAAAAAGGTATAAAACTCTAGATTAACATAAACAAAACAAAAACTTACTTTGAGCTTTCAGAGGATAGACGATTGTTTCTACGAGGGTGATTTAAAGGAACAAATTATAAAAATAATTTCAGAACGACAAAATTGAATGTAACTTTTGTAGAATGAAGTCTTACTAAAAAAATCAACTTTTCCTGATCAATGTAAAACATTTTATGAACAAATATTAGTTGTTTAAAGCATTTGTTTGACATTTAAATATTCAACAATAAGCGATACACTTGATTCGATTGGAAAAAATCAGATTTTTTCATCACAATTTCTAATAAAATCTTACATTAATATTTAATAAATTTATTGAACAATATGATAAAAGTTTAGACCAAAAAATTTTTCTCTTTACAATGATAAATTACCAGAATAGTTGCAGAAAAAAGAAATTTTAATCATTCATTTTCGAAAAAATTGCTTGAACAAACAAAATTTATTTAAATAGATTAGAATTTATTACAAAATGAGGTACTAGTATCTAAGTGACGCAGATATTTAATAATAAGCAGCAAAGCTAACAAAGCTAACAAAGATTATTATTTCTTAAAATGGCCAATTGTTAAATCAAACATAAAAAATCTACCTTTCAATGAGCGAGTGCAAAAAAAATTATTTGAACAAAAATAAATTGTCTAAACAATTGTTAATTAGTTGAAAAATACTTAAAACCATTCCACTTGACAAACAAAAATAATATGTGGCAAAAAAGGAAAAAACAGAGCATTTATGTGTCAATTTTGGGCCAAAATGTCAATTTCAATTTTTTGGGGCATTTTTGGGGCTCCACGAGGGGGGGGGGGCATACAAATTTTAAGTACTTTAATGGAAATGATTAATTAGAGAGTACCCAACAAATTCCTTATATCTGCCGCATGTTAAGTTTAAATGCAGAAACCTGAATCCCATTTTCCAAAAATCAAAATGTCCCCATGTTAATCTTATGGGATTTTCAGGGCCTTTGCGGCACGTCCTAACATTAACCGATTTGCCGCATACTTGGAGGGAATTTTTTTTCCGATAACCTCAAAAAATGGGGGGGGGGGTGGCATGCCCTCTATTCGAAAGTCGGTTTTTTGGACCACCCTAATGGACATCACCGGCAGGGCCTGTTATTTCCAGGAATCAGGTAGGGGGGCTTCCATCAACCACTAGCCAAATTTTTACCACTTTGTGACCCCCTCGCCCCATGTGATCCAACGTGACATTATCGTTGGTCCCTCCTAGGGCGCTACGTGGTTTTTTTCTATTTTTGTAAAACGAAAATAAAACATAAAATTATGAATGAGAGCAACCACGCACGCGGACGTGGCCAGAATTGTCTCGCCTTGACTCGTTAATTAATATAAATAAACAATAAGACCTGGGAAAGAAACACTCGACTCAACTCGGTTCGGTTCGTAGGCATCAAATTCAGGACTCCGCGTGCTATTTCAAAAAAGGAGTAAGCTATGCGTTTTATTATTTTTTCACAGCTGAATATAAAACCACGTGGCTCAAACTCGTTACGTAACGCACGTGGTTTATGGAAGGCCTCTAGCTAGGCTGGAACTGAACATTTGACATCTGCTAAGGATTACATTTTTACAATTAATAGAACTTGTAATTTTGTAATCAATAATTTGCTCATGCAAAACTCAAAACCTGTGAGTCTCAAGAACTACAGGCTTATACAATTTTCCCTGAAAAGATTAAAACTGTCTTAAGACCAAAAATAAAGTCTTGCTCGCGGCCAGGGGTGAGGCTTAAAAAACCGCCCTGGTTAGATATTGGTTATGTCTCAGATGGAGACTTAGCCAAGAAGAATTATGTTTGCTCGGGGTATTTCAATCATTTCTTTACCCACGTAAAATTTATTTTGACTAATGTATACATTGAGCATGGAGTTGAAGGTTATAAATTCAACAAGACCAAGAGCGTATTTTTTGTGTGGAAACAGTTCAATTAGAGAAAAATACTGACTTCATCGAATCGAAGAAGTTCTTGATAATGTTAGCGTCAATAAATCATCCATGATAACGGCTTACGTTTGTCTTGCTTGAAATCATTAGTCATCAAGGTTAATAATAGCACTTTCATTTTTTGTGGCCAACCCTCCAGTATTCCATTTCGCATAAAAACACTTCGAAAATTTTTAATTTTCAAAGATTTTACGAATTTAAGTAAAACAGCATCGGTTAATGCTCGATCAGGTAATATCACTGCAATTTTTCTTATATTCACTTAAATCCTGCTCTTTGAGTATACGGTTCTAGATGAAGTCAGTCCTCCCTTGTATATTTTCAAATAAAGAACTTTCTTCAGAGAAATGGTATCCTTTCTTCATTATGACCTTTGATTTCTTCAGTCTGTCGTTTTGCAGCATTTGAATCGTGAACAGCTTTACCTATTACAGGAGCACCACAAGCTAGCGCTCCAGTAGCACTTAGACCAACAAAGATAAGAATAAGAAAAGGTTGAAAACCACCCAATTTCTTTGGAACTATTAAAATGCAAGATATTATTGCTTTTTTAGCTGATGTAACTATTATTTTGAGTGTGGTAGTAGACCTTTCATTTTTAAGACCCATACGAAATTTTGATTGAATTTTCATTGCATTAGTTATTTCCCAAGCACGTCCCTTTTCACCTATATCTGACTTACTAGAAATTACACGTTTCTAACCTTCTTCAGCTAATTCTCTATCAATAAAGACGATTGATTCCAGGATCATATAGCGTAAGTCGTTTTGCCAATTTCGTGCCTGGTCCACACTTCTTCACACACATTTTGATGGTAAAAAATAATCATTTTAAGAAAGAGACTTCCAAATTGCATTATATTAGTAAATAACAAGTTTTTTATGGCTTTATTCTTTAAACTTACATAATTTTTCTGTAAGATTTTACACTTTTCATAGATAGTGGTTTCACATTACAACAAACACCTTGATCGATCACGGAGGGGCTGAATAATTTTATATGAAAAGTTCAAAGACCCCAAAGTTACGATTGAGAAGTTGTTGTAAATGGTGCCTATAATCAATTTTTCATGAGCTTAAAGTGATCTCCTGAACTGTTTTTTTATTCGTGAAAAATTCATTAAAATTGCTATGTATACGAACTTCAAAGCTAAATAAACTGTTACGGCTATATGATACGAGCTTGAAAAGGTATTTAAGCAAGTTAAAGTACTTGAAAATTATTACTTAAACGGTAATGTTAATGCTTATTCTTCTTTACTACTTATCGATAATGTAATTCTTTACTTTATTAATCGTTAATAATAATCTTTAAATAGTTAAATAATTAACAAAATGATCTTCCAATGCGCTATACGTTTTTATTTTCATAAAACTAAATGCATGTTTCATTGTTTACATCAAATGACTGCAATGGTATGTATATTTACTTGCCTACGCTTAACTATATGTATTCTTCTATTTAATAACACAGAAGGTGAACAGTCTTTCAAAATATTTCAATATCATTCTGTAGTCCAATATTTTGAGTTGTATATATCGTTATTTATAATATTCCAGTTTGTATCGTAACAACGAAGTGTGAGCATCAAAATGAAATTATGTTTCGTACTTTTAGTTAGTGAATAAAAAATGAAACCAGTACCTCAAATCAAAAGCAGTCGCCTGCTAATTATTCTAATTTTAAGCTAGCTAATAATACTCGATCAAGTTTCGGAAAGCCATGTTCTTGTGAATTATTTATTATAGTGAAAGATCAAAGTAAATATAACTTTTCAAGAGACTATGCTACAATCAATCAGAAAAATCAAAGAAAAAAATCTGCAAATAACAAATATGGGCAATGTTGTTCAATTATGGCAAAAGGTAAACATCATAATTGTATAAAAAAGGAATTAATGTAAAACTTGAATTCATCTTTAGATCAGAAAGTGAAAGAACACTTGGTATGTAATGTAATTACAGAAAAATCTACGGATCAAGCGCGTCAAAATAATAATTCGATATTGTTATCAAGAGAACAATGTAGACCAATGGTTGTTAGTGTTTTACGGAAGAAAAAAGAAGCTGAACAACGGGTGATATCTGCTGCAAATTTATTGAAAATTATTACTAATTTTGGTTTATCAACTAACACAACTTTAGGAATCGCTAAATCACTTCGAAGTACAACGAAAAAAGAAAAATATTGGAACCTAATCTAAAAGACAAAATAAAAGCCTTAAATCATGTAGAGGTTTTTTTAAAAATAACATGATATATTCAATCGTTGGACAATAAGTTAATGCTTCCAAGCAAAAACAAACAGCAGAGTTATAATGAAGGCCTAGTTGCCAAGAATTTCAAAGATTCTGGTGTAAATAAATTATTTTTGATAGGTGTAACTCAATTTATCAAAGCAAATCATGATACTTCATTAGTTTTTATGAGACTTACTAAATCTCAAGGATTTCGAAGGTAAAATTTTAGCGGATCTAAAATTATTTAATATATTGATTGGTCTGATGTCTCACAGCTGTTCGTACCCGTGCACTTGGTGTACCGATCATAAAGATTTCTTAGACGCTATAAGCGTGTTGGGAACAATTGGGAGTTGCATTAAAAATTTTAAAGTTTAGAAAGCAAAAGGAGCTAAAAAAGAATATTGTAAAAATTTTAAAAGCTATTGCAATTTACCGATAATTTCATTAGACGAAGAAAAGCAACCGATTGAATTGATTGCACCACCCGAGTTACATTTGTTGGTCGAAGTTGTAAATACTTTATTCAATAGTATGTACAAAAAATTTGAACAAATTTGTGAAATGTGGGCTAAAAAGTACAATTTCAGCCGAGAAATCTTATATAGAAGTGCAGGATTTAATGGAAATTCGTGTAAAACATTATTAAGCAAAGTGCAGGTTTTATTTGAAATTTTCACAAAAACCTGTAATTTTTCTTGTATGAAATTTGTTACATATTTTGACGCATTCAAAGAGGTTGTAGATTCTTGTTTTTCAAATGATTTAAAAGCAGATTACCTTGACAAGATCGCTGTTTAAAAAAAAGTTATTTAGATTTAGAGATTAAAGTAACTCCAAAAGTTCATGCCGCTCTTTCATATTAAAGATTTTTGTGAGAAAATCAGAAAAGGACTGGGGATCTACTCGGAGCAAGCTGTGGAATCAGAACATGCAAAATTTAAAAAAATTTAGATTCAGTATAAAGTGAAAAAGACGCATCCGAAGTATGCATAAAATTTATATTATATTTTAATTATTATATTATTATATTATTTTATTTAATTCTGTTATATTTTCATTAAATATTATGTAATTGTAAGTTTTCTTTACTTTAAAATTTGCTAATATAAATATATAAATAAATATATAAATATATTCACATAAAATATTCATATTACTATTTCAATAATGATTTTCCAGTACTTTAACTTGCTTATATACTTTTTCAAGCTCGTAGCATATGGTTGAACCAGCTTATTTAGCGTTTAAGTTATTATACATAGCAATTTTAATGAATTTTTCACGAATAAAAAAAATCGACTCAGGGAATCATTTTAAGTTCATGAAAAATGGATTATAGACACCATTAACAACAACTTTCCACTCGTAACTTTGGGATCATCGAACTTTTCATAAAAAATTATTCAGCATCACCGTGCCATGGTTTCAATTATTACATTTTTTGGGCGATAAAGCGGCATAACACTCTGTTCCAGAAGGTACTGGTCGTCTATTTTCTCCAAAAGATATAGTCATGTGTATAAATTTCCGCAGTCGATATATTGTTGCTTCTCTTGGCCATCAAAGAACAGTGATATAACCATTTTTTCAGTGTATCAATCTTAAACCTTCCAACTTTTATACTGGCATGGACTACGTTTTTTTTAGCATGGAACAGAATCATGCCGGTAATATCAGCAACACTGAAAAAATGATCAGTTGTAACAAGAAGCTCCTTATTAGTAGAGATGGTATAAGCTACGGCCACCACTTCGATGGTAACAGTAACTAACTAGTTTTCTACGGTAACAAATAACCGTTAGTCATCCCATGAAGGTTATATTAGTGAGGATAGTAATTGTAGTCACAACCAAAAAATTAGTTACATTTACCAGCAATTTATTTTCCAAGAAATAAAAGTATTAAATGTTACAAGTTTCGGCCCTTGGCGATATTTACAGAACTGAATTCTGAGCAGTGCTAGCAACATTCGCATCGAAATGTTTCGTCATGTTTTCGATGATCGCCATTTTAATCTGAAGCTTTACGTATAATGTGTAAACACGTGGAAAATATTGAAGAGCATCGTATAGTTCCTTAGGGCGTCGTCTTCGGCCTACGCTTAGGACACTTTTTCACGGAGGCCTGTATTGAAATAATCGTGGAATTAATATTTTTCATAGGATTTATTTCTAGTTACTTTGTTGTTTTATGGCAAATTTGATTTATTGATAACCTATAAATGCGAACTCAATTTGTCAAATAAATTCAACGAATACTTCACAACAGGCCTCCGTGAAAAGGTACCCTAATTTGTATAAATACATCATCGTGGCAATTCAGCTTGCCAGCGGGATGAATATAATTATATGAATAGTAAGAAAATATAAGATTGAATAGTAATATTATATAAGATTATATAATATGCAGGATTACTACTTTAAGTAGTAAGATAAAATAATTTATTTGTAAAATAAGTAATTTAATAGTAAGACCTAATAACTAAAGTAATAACGCTTAATATTTAAATTAGTAAAGAAAACTACCTGAAAGTAGTACATACCATCGAAAGTTGTAGCGAGAACAAATAAAGTAGTAAGGACAACTACTACCAATTTTGCGAATAAAAGTGGTAGCCTCAACCACTTTAATAGCAGCGGCATATATTACAAACTAAAACAGTTGGGCCTACTACTTTGTTAATTGTCCCAACCAACTATTTGTTTCAGTGTATTATTGCAATCCATAACATGCATAAGTATTAAAACAGACGTAGCTTCATTGTCTCGTTGACAAAAATACGCATTCTTTGCAAAAATATTGTTATCAAACATTTTCTTGCAATTTCTGATGTTTTTTCATCAACTGAATTTGCCTATTTCCACTGTTATTTTTATGGCCGAAGTGCTACACATACGGCCTACACAGCAGCCTTACCGTTTTTCAACTTCTAAATTATATCCTAAAATACTGTGGAATTGTTGAATGAAAAAATGTAATTTTTGGATTTCCCATTTTTTATGCTGTCAAAATTTTAATTTTCGATTTTTCAAGAAAAATGAACAGGTTGTTATAATAATTTTGTAAGAAATTCAAAAAGCAACATTTTTCTTCTTTTGACTTTTTTCAATATCGTGTGTTATTATGACTTAAAATGTTCATGTTCGTGTGGACACTAAAATAGTGTACCAAAAGGCCAATCTACACCGAGAAAAATGAATAGTTGGGGCTACTACCTGTTTATTAGTAAAGCATTCATTGATTCTTACAACTATTCAGTTAGTAACACCAACTAAGCAAATAGTCGGTTTAGGAACCCATTTGTAGTCATCTGTACAACGAATTGATTTCTTTAACAAATTAAAGTAGGTGGCGTAACTATTTTATTTGCTACCTTGGTTGGTACGATTGGGAATGCGACAAACGTACCAACATACCCATGATAAAACGAGGAAGAACGTTTAGTCATGGCCGTCGTAACTCGCTGCTCACTTGATGTCTCGTTGGATAATGGCTATTTTTTTATATAAATAATGGAAGTATAAAACGTATGGAAAGTTAAGGCTCCGGGGATTTTTTCTAAAACATTCGAAGGTATATATAAGAAATAGTAAACTCAAAAAAGTTTAAAGTGCTACTGGAAATCCTAACCTTCAAAGTGCATCTGCAATTAGAAAGATCTTAGTGGGCATAGGTAAATATTTTTTTAAAATGTCTTTTCAGCTGAACTGATGTTAGTGTCCCTATAAGGTGTTCTAAAAAAATATTCCCACTTGTCTACTGGAATCTCTTCAATTCATGTTTCGATAGTGCAGTCATAGCTATTTTAATTAGTCTCTGTAACAAATAAAAAACAGTTACACCTACAGATAGAAAACATGACTAACTATATTAGTAATTTCAACTACCTACAGGCAGTCGTTGTGACAAACCAAAGTAGTTAGCCTACCTAACCAGATAGTAACGGCAACTACTCGTGCCCCAACTAACAAAAATAGTCCTCACAACTAACTAAATAACAGTACCATTATTTACTAACTAAATTAGTTGTCCTAACAATTTTGCAGTTGTTTCAATTAATCTTTTTTTCAGCGTAATAGATTAATTTTTTCAAAATTTATGGTGTTCACGGACAGATGTACATATATAGACAGACAGGCGAAAAGCTATAAAGGCAGACAGACAGCTTTGTAAAAACCTGTTTTTCGGATTCAGGGGGTCTTAAAACGTGGACATTCGACAAAAACTGGGGAAAGGGGGAGTCAGATTTTACACAAATTTAATAACTTATCTGATTATAATGTAAAAATAATTTTTTTTTCTATTTCAGAAGCCACCAAACCACGGTAGCTACTAGAGGATGCACAAATTAGCCAAGGGTCTCAAGAAGAAGAAAAAGCAGAAGAAGGGAAAGAAAGGTACAGAAGAAGAGGAGTTTGAACCGGAAGAGCTAGAACGCTATAGACGTGACCGGGCGGAGGCCCAGCTAAAATTATCAGAGGAAAAATCTGAAACAGGTACTGGCTCTTGCACTTCGGACGAGTGGAAGAAGTTTGAAGCCTTAACAGCCGGAGTTGACTCCATTCTTAAGAAATCTCAAGGTGATCTTGATCGCATAAAGACAACTTCATTTTTTCAACGGAAAGTTCTTATTGAAGAGAAACAATTTGCATCCAAACATACAGCAGGACAAAATAAACATCATTCCAAAAATTGGCTTGGTTTTCATAAGGCTGGAAGTTCAATTGCAGAAAATGAAAAAGACGAAGTAGCGGATAGAGAGTTTGCTGTGAATGAAGGCGGTTTTGTCAATGTCTCAGATTATGATCAGGAATTGAATTATTCTTCAGAGGATGATATTTTTGACACAACTTACATTGATGTACTACAGAGCACAGATGTTAAATTAGCACACATACCGGATAGTCCTACTAAGGAGGAACAGGATAATGATCCATTCGATACATCTAGTGCAGAAAGGGTTCTGAAAACTGTGGATAGGAAAGGAAAAAAACTAGTCAGTCTTGGAAATGCAGTTGAAGTTCTAGCTGGAAGAATCGATCACGTTAGTACTTGTAAACTTCAAACGACTGAGAAAAGAAAAAATCAAAACCTTCTGCTTGATGATGACATCATACTGAATGTTAGTGGAATCGGAAGTAATGTCACAAATCTATTAGACACAAACAGAACCCTTCTGGATGATGACTCAGACTTTTTTAAAATAAAAGAAGGTATAAATAACTTTGCATCATTTTCATCAGTCGCTTCTTCTTTCGTCGATCAAGTTGTCGAGACAAGCAAAGTAAGGTCAGATATTCGATTAGATGTTTCAGAATTTGAAACTCTGAAGGAGAGTACAGTTCTTCAAGAGATTCCAAATTTCGATGACAGTGAATTTAATTTAAATACACCATCTGACGAGAAAATAATTGTAGCGGAAACTCAGGATCCATTCAGTGCTAAAGAACTTTTATCTACTGAATTTCAAAACGCAGTTGTGGAAGCTAGTTTCGAAGTAGCAACATTTGCCAATGAGAAAGATCCATTTGATACTACTTTTGCTGATAACATATTTCCTAGCAAAGTAGAATTAAAATTCATTGAAAGGGAATTAGAGGAACTTCCTATAACAGCAGTATCGATATCTTTGACAGATCCTGCTGGTCTTAACAGGGATTATGAAACTGGATTATTAAAACAGGAAGGAACTACAACTTCTATTATCTCGTTAGGCTCATCAAAAAGAGACTTTCTAGGTAGTTCAGCAATAGATTTGAGTCGTCTAGCTGATCAACCTATACTACCTGCTGAGGAAATAACTTACGTTGATCCATTTGATACATCCAGCGTGCAAGAATTCGTACCAGGCAAGACAGAACTTAAGTTTTTAGAACAAGAACTACTGGAAAGTAGTTTCGATAATTGTGAACCTCTCGAAGATAAGTACTTCGATTTAAGAAACGATGAAAAGCCAAAAAATGTGGTGACGCTTGAAATCCAACGTTTTGTACAGGATTTTCAAATAATCACTGGTAAGGAAAGGGAAATAAATCAAGTTGAAGAAAACCCTAAAGATTTCATTTACACTCGCAAGACTTCTAAACCAGATATTCTGAAAATAACTCCATGTAAGGTGGTTGCTTTTGAATTGCCTAAACTATTAAAGCAACCAGACCTGTTTGCAACAAATAAAGAAGAAAACGCAATATCCCCAAAGCCTCTAACGCCTTATTTTCGCCAGCTTTCTTTGGAGGAGAGTGCTGCTCTTAAAAGTGACCCCCATCAAGTACTTGATCCATTTGATACAAGTTTTGTTTCTGAGGTTACACCCAGCAAAACTGAATTAAAACTAATCGAATCTGAGCTTTTGAAAACAGAAATATTTAAACCAAAAGCTGCTGTAATTAGTAATCAAAATTCGCTGGAAAAAAAACAGGCATCTAGAGAATATATGAGAAAGGAAACAAACAAAGATAAACTAATATTAAAAAAACCAGAGAGCATTCTTGACAGTGCAATTAAGGTTGATATAGAACCTTTAACGCCCAGGGTCCAGAATCAGTTGACCGATAAAGTGGAGATACTGTATTCTGATCCTTTTGACACATCAAGCGCTAGTAACATTTTACCAGGTAAAGCTGAACTAAAAATTTTAGAAAACGAACTCAGTCAAGTCCCAGATCAAGTGCAATTTCATATAATTCCAATTAATCTCATACAAGTACCAGTTTCTTGCGAAATCAAAGCAAACGAACTTAATTCACATATTCATGAAGGAGATGAATCCAAGGCCTTCCTCTGTTTAGATGGAAAGGATCCTGGTAATAAAACATTAACACCTGTGCAGGATAAGACATTCTTAACAGAAGAAATAGATCCATTTAATGGTAGCTTTAATACAGTTGGACTTGGAAAATCAGAACTAAAATTATTAGAATCATAATTTATAAATAAACTGTACCATTTAAGTTGTATTACGGTATATATCTGTTTGAAACACGAAAATGGATTCCAAAGTCGGAAATCCTTTCTTAATGGATGAAAATTCTGCTCTTGCGAACATAGTTACGGTTCAGCAACCGTCAAATCCTTTTCTTCAAGATCCGAATTATACCCAAACTACATCAGCATCAGTTGGCGAAAATCCGTTTTTAAATTTCTCAGCAGAGCAATCTTCACAACAGTCTTTGGCTTCAACAAATCCTTTCGCAACTTCTACTATGGAAACTGGTACTTCCCATGATGAATTATGTTCAGAAGAAAATAAAACAGTTTTTCCGAACGTAATGCATAGCCGCATAGATCTAGCATCCACACACATTTTTGATGGCGAGAAAATGCAAATTCCAGATATATTTAGTTCAGCCCTTGAAGATTGTGAAGTGCCTGTTAAAATTACGCATAACGAAACTTCTTCACCGTCTCGACCACCACCACCAAAGTCAGTACCTCCACTACCTCCAAGAAACACCCAAGATCTTATTCTTTCCGTAACAGGAGCGATGGATGCTACATCAAGTCAGATGTTAGATCGACTTCAGAATACTAGAACACCTAGTCCCACATTGATGCATTCTCCTTCACCGACCCCTGAACATAGTGTTGCTGATCTTTTAGATGTAGATAACAACGTACCAGATATACCTGATGATGTGTATAAGGAGATTGCAATAACTGAAAGACTTGATAGCCTTGACAAATTTAAAGGAGAAAATTTAGAACCCTCACATAATACAACTGTCGACACAGAACTGACAGCCACTGATACATTTAAGACATCAAAAATTCAGCAAAACATATTTAATAAAATGCCAAATGAAACATTATTTGCTGGTTACGATAGCATTCGAGAGAATACAGAACATGTAATTTCGGGGCAAATTATTACGGAGATAAGTTGCTCTATAGAGTCCGAAAATTTACATGCAGGTTTGAAAATTCTTTATATTTCTTTATATACGACAATCAAATCTTTGTGTATGTTTTGTGTCAGTGTGTAATAAACGATTCCGTCATTGCGAGAATAATGCAACACAAAATTTGGTGTTTCTGTGATTTATAAAGAAGCTTAAAAAATTACTAAATAATTTACGTACACAAAAAAATAATTGGAAACGTTTATAAGGCATACGCTTATCTTACTT
>NC_046662.1:137378989-137385668 GCF_010883055.1 Belonocnema kinseyi
TACATTTCTTGCCACACAGGTTCAATTGCCCGAACAATCCTATCATTTAGGATAGCTGTAAATATCTTATAAAGCGTGTTCAGACAAGTTATTGGCCTGTAAAATTTCTGCCAGATGTGATGTAGTCAATCACACATTGAATGCGGGACGCGTACTGTCTTGCCCAGCAGGAGAACCTGCTCATCGATAGATGTGTCGACAAAGATGCAGCATTCTACCAGCGTGACCTATCGATGGCCTGGATTGATTATCGGAAAGCTTTCAATTCGACATCCCATAGACTTATCATCTGTCTTGTGGAAATCCTAAAGGTTCATCCAAAAATAGTTGGGTGCATAGAAAGATTGATGCCGCTTGGGAAAACCAGATTTACTCTCTCATCTGGAAAAAATCGTATGACAACTAACAAGGTTCACTTTTCAGAGAGGTGTCTTTCAGGGCGACACCATGAGCCCACTCCTCTTTTGCCTTACATTATTGCCACTATCTCTAGCATTTCGCCATTCCGACGGGTACTTGTGCGGCAAACCTGCAGATCGAAAGTACAAGGTCATTAATGTATTTTACAGGGACGATCTTAAGATCTATGCTAAAAACAGACACCTTTGCGCTGGAGAGACTTATACATATCTGGGCGTGCCACAGAGCCGCATTCAGGATGTGACATCTATACTCTCCGAAGCAGATGCAAACGTCTCATCCGGCAGATTTGGGACAACACAATCATTTTAATTGTGTTTCGAGAGGTTAGGTTTGGTTTGGTTAGGCTAGGTTAGATTTATTTCTAGGTTAGGCTCGAGTTGACCCATTCGATGTAGCACACATTTGCTACTGGGAAAATATGCTTCCAGAGCTTTACGTGTAGTTCAATAAATTTCTGTTAATTCAGGTTAGGTGAGGTCAGGTTCGGTTGGGTAAAGTTATATTAAATAAGTTGATATCAGGCAAGGGTTTATCCTTCACAGTTGCCGACATGTTTTTAAAGTGAAAATTTGCATCACTGGCATTATGTTGAAATTTATTTGCCTCAGTGCTTGATTTTTCGTCATTCTTTGAGGTTATGGATGAACCATGGCGTGATGGGTGATTTTTGATACCGAATTTGAAATCAGCGCCCCAAAATCCATAGGAATACGTGTATCTTGTTACCAGATCCGCACACTTTTTTTTGTGTGGCTGTTGTATTTTTGAGTCTATTTTACTTGCGGTACTTAATAAGCTAATCCCACTGTAATTATAGCAGTCGCTTTTACCTCCCTTTCTTTTGTATATTGGTGCGATAATCGCTTTTTTTCAATCGTCTGGGACGTCTCCCATCTCGACACATAAATTTACCAATTCGCACAGCCTATGTGGTATGCACTCGCCACCGTGTTTAAGTATTTCAGCGTTAATATTGTCTTCCCCGGCAGCCTTATCGTTTTTCAATTTCTTAGTTATATCCCTAACCTCAGTGATACAGACTTTCTCAATTGAGTTTTCCTTCGCATCGTGTTCAACATTGCAGTTGTGGTGTCCTATAGCTTCATCTCCGAATTGTCTCCTAAAATAGTCTCTGAAGGCCTCTAGTATTCCGTCTGCATCATATACCATTTCCCCCTACTGTTTCTCATATCGACAAATTCTGTACTTTTGTTTCCTTTCATTTTTTATAAAGCACATTCTTGCTTCCTTCAAAGTCGTTTTGTATTTTCATCTCTTCTTCTGCTCTAATTGTATCTTTACTTTCCTTAACTAATCGTTTGAGTATCCTGTTTTCGTGTCTATAATCATTTCTACATCTATTTGTTTCCTCATTGCTAAGACCTGCGATGTTGTGAGTTCTCATGTACGCTTCTCTCTTTACTTTTTGGGCAGCCTGAATTTCATCATTCCACCACGCATCACCAGACATCCTTCCTACAACTGTGGTACCACACACTTCGATCGTACATCTAACAAGGATATTCCGTAACTTTGTCCAGACGGCCTCTATATCGTAGTTTGTATACGGTCCTCCCATGTTGCCCTATCTATGCTTTCAATTATCTTATTTTGGAAATCTATTCGCACATCCGAGTTCTGTAGGTTCTCAATTTTGATTCGCGTTTATTTTGTTTTCTTGGTTCTTTTTTTTCTTCATCCTCGGCCAAAATTAATTTTTGAGATCAGAAGGTAATGATCAGTATGCAATCAGGACACCTCATGGATCTTGTATCTTTGACCAACTCTCTTAGTCTTTCATCCGCAACAACAAATTAAATTATACTGCGGCTATTTCCTTTAGACCAGGTGTACATGTGGATCATTTTATGCCTAAATCAAGTATTTGTAATGAACGGACCCCTTTCTAAGCATAGACCAACTAATTTATCTCTGTTATAGTTTGTTCTTGGATCAACAAAATTACCTCGTACTCTTTCTGTATCCTGATTTTGGATGCCCACCCATCCATTATGTCTCCTACTAGAGTTATTCTTTCCCCATGTTCGCAAACATTTATTGTGTCATTTAAAGTGTCCCAGAAGGCGTCTTTTACTTCTCTGGGATCACTATCAACTGGCGCGTAGCATGTTATGATGAATATTCTTCTGATTTCTTCTTCCAATCTAGGCTACAGCAGTCTGAGAGATACGAAACAATGGTCTCCTAGATGCTGCTTTGCTCTTTCATTCAAAATCAGACCTACTCCTTGTTTACCATGTGATTCACTCTCTACACCTGACCATATTTCAAATCCGCCCTTCAACACGCCGTTTTTTATGTCTTTGGTTTCGCATCCCTTTTCTTTGTTTTAGGCACACATAAAATATCTAGTTTCCTCACGTCCATAGCAATGACGCAAAATCTCAAATCTGTACTTAATAACAGGCTAGATTGAAGAGAGACTAAGCACGTTCGGTTTCTAAGCCCCGATAACCACAATAAAGATGCTACCTGCATCCGTTCCACGCTATTACCACTTATTATGTGATCGCACGCGATCGATCGGATGATATTGTGACTGGCCTTTTGGCTTCACTTGCGTTTTTTGAGTCACATGTACATTTTGAACCTTTAATCATATTTTTAATTAAATTAAAATGCATGTTAAAATTAATTACAGTTACTGTGCAGCCGGTAAATGAGACATCGATGCCATGCAGGAGGTAAATAATATCCACACAGATGTGCGTAGACTCTATTAATGTAGAGTAAAATATGGTTCTTGAACAAACATTTTCATTTACATCCTCTTTTTAAAATTCTTTTTTTGCATAGATATTGAAAAACGGTTTTGAGCCCTACTTCTGTCGAGCATTAGGAGTTTAAAAATTTCCACTAATCAAAGTCCCGTTTGGTATTAGACTTTTTACTATACCGTGATTTATTACTAATTGTGTTACCACAAAGCGATCTGGAGATCCTTCTCTAAAAACGTTGTCTCGAAATCGTTGGATTTTTTATAGGAATATTCAGGAGGCATAAATATTTCTCAAGCTTGTAGATGCATATTCACTAAGTATAAGAAAAAAGACGTTTGAAGAGGAGGTCCAACCCTTTGATCACTCTGAGGCCAAAAACAAGTATAAGAAAATTTATAATAATAAAAGTAATTAACATTTAAACATTGAACACAGCGATTTGTAAATAAGTAACTGAAATTAAAAGCAATTAGTGTTCAGTATTATGTTTATATATCAAACTGTTTATAAAATAACAGTAAACAGTAAAACCAGCATGAATTATGAATACTTTCTGTATATCTATCCGCCACCCCTTTTACTGTGTATAGACGTCACACTACCGAACTCACTGATTGACTCATCTTAAATTACCTTACTCCTACATTTTCCAGAGCCTCTTTGTCATGGACAGAAAACCTTATTGTTTCGGACGGATGCCCATCCATCGTACTTTTTTCGCGGGTGACAAGACAAAACGAGTTGAGACAAGACGAAACGACCCAGACGCTATATAACGAAACAAGAAAGGGAGTATGGGAAGGTAAAAGAAGGGGGAGATTTAACCGAGTTAATCACCGACTTGCTGGCTACGCAATTCTTTTTTTCGGTGCATTTTTACTTATTTGACTAATATTTTCGTAAAGTTTAGATAATAATGTTATTACTTTTCAAGTTTTTTGTTATTGTGTGTGTGTTTTTTTTCCATTTCGAATTACAGCTCTAAAAGACGCCTCAAGACTTATCTCTTTTTTAAGGTGGGTGACCCATGTAACGGCTTCAAAAAATCGACTTTTTTTTTAAATGGAGGCTAGTCGTCCCAAAAACATGTTGTGAAAGTTTCAGAGTCGCAGCTGCATTCTTTAACCTCTAAAAGGCGCCCCGCGCGCCTGGCGCTAGCCTGCCGATGCTTCCTTTTTTCAACATGTAAATCTTTAAACGCGGTTTTGTCAATTTCATATTTTTCAAAACTGCCCTCAAGATAACTCAAAATGTATTTGACCGATTGGGTTCTCCTTGCCTACACATATAGTTGAAATAATTATCTTCTGTGTGAACCGCTCTGAACTGGAAGAAAACAATTTTTAACAATTATTTTTTAAAGAATTTCATGCAAAGTTTTTTGATGAAAATCAAACTTTTTATGAACGGACGCCATTTGGTCAAAAATGATTATTTTTTAAGTTGTTTAGGTTCACATAAAAGCTTTGTGTATAAAATTAAAGAAACTTTTTTGATCTTTCGTTTTAGACGAATCTGTGAGAAGCTAGAGTGCGGGCAGTTTTGCATCTCCCGGCTGAATATGTTCGACATCTGCCCTTATAATAAAAAATATAATGCATATTTATGGCTAAAAAAAATTATTTGTTTGCTGAAAAGTGCCTCAATAAACCATAAACGTTGTGGAAAGATTTGTTATATTCGTCATCCCCCAAAAAATTCCGAAAAATACGCTTATTCTTGAGGTGTTACATGGGTCGCCACCTTAAAGTTTTCAAATTTGTCAACGTAACTTTTTGAAGGTATTTTCAATCAGTTAATTATATGTGCAATTTCGCACACATGTTTAAGTTCTTTATAACAACTTTTATTTTACTCAATTAATCCTTACTGTCTCTACGAGTTATTACGTCCCGTGTCAAGTGCCACTATAACCTAGCTCTATATTTTAATTTTTATTCGTGCATTTCTAGTCGTACCTGGATTCAGTATTTGCTAGTATTTATCTTTTCTGTAAATCCGTGTCCTCAGGGTGCATGAGACTTTTGACGGATGGTCGCACTAAGCATATCGCACATTGTAACCATCTATCTTATGGTCTAGAATGGCACCCGCCCACTGCGAAATTTCGCTCAGATACTGAATAAGACAACCGGATCATTTATTCACTTCAAAAATTTCCCTGTTAGCTCCCGCATTTGCCTGTACCTCTACAGTATCGGCTTCTGTACAACCCGTTCGGAAAATTTGTTAATCTCGCTGAGATGATGTAAGACGAAGGCCTCGTAAGTACTTGCGTCAGAGTTAATCCAAGACAGCACTGTGCGCGAATTCGTCCAAAATGAGAGGTTATTTAATTGAAAATCATGTTCACTCTTAACTATTTGTGCAATTAGTCTACCGCGTAACGCGGCTTATAGTTTCATCCTTGAAGTAGGTTGAGTTTTTAAGGAAGCTACTCTTATTTACCGGTAATAACAGCTACTTCTATGGATCCATCGGCATAATGAAATCAACAGTAAGCTACCTCTGCATTAGCCTTTTCACTAGCATCGCAGGCAGTATAAAACTCTAGTGAATTCGGCTTTGGCTTTTTAACATAAGATCGCGGTATTTAGAAACTTGTGACTATCTTTAATTCGGTAATCCACAGCTTCCACGCCGTATGTTTGTTACTCTTAAATTTTTTGTCCCATCCAATGCGACTGCGCCAGACGTTCTGTAAGAGTGTCATACTCCGAACTGTAACTGGATGAAGAAATCCGGCCGGGTAAAATACAGAAATTGTCACATGGAACATTTTCTGTTTAGTTGGTACCATCAAGCGGTAACGAATTGCTTCCAAAATTTTTTTGAGTTTAATTTTAAAGCTGAGGATATAGCTGTTTGGATCCCAAATGGACCATAAGGTTTTTTCTATTTGTATATGATCTCATGCGAGGTCAATCATACCCCAACCTTGACTTCAAGTCGACCAGAATCTCAACTTATCTCTTAAGTAAAGTGCTGTGTAATGTGATGAGTTTGCTCCAAAGACCATCAATGCCATGCAATGTCATGCATTCTGGCCTCCTTTCTAGGTTATTGTATGTTTACAGCGCATCCTTCATCGATGAAACCTGTGATGATCTCATAGCATAGCTGCTTATAAAGGGGGTTCCCCATCTTTTTCTCCAAATTTTTGTGTCTGCTTGATGCCAAATCACGATTGTTGGGTAGGTAAGTTGACTCTTCCTTCCAACGTAGTGGGACCTGCTAATAGTTTTCTACACGCAACGCATTTTCGTCCAGTATACGTTTGGCTCCATCTTCAAAACATTCCCTGCAGTCCGAATGCACTACGCCTGTTGAGTTTTAATTAAAATATCTACGTACGAGTTTGTGCAATGATAAAAAACAGCGAACTCTCTCTCTCTCTCCAAGAAGGGTTGTTGGGCTTTCTCAAGGTCGCATAAGTAAACCTGATGGTCCTTCTATAAACCACATGGTTGTTGTAGGAGAAAGGGGGTTCGACAATAATACCACGGCGGACAACA
>NC_046662.1:137385678-137391830 GCF_010883055.1 Belonocnema kinseyi
AAATGGCATAAATTGGGCCACGTGATTTACGGAAGCCTCCTTATGATGATTGTATTTACCGATAATATCTTTGCTTCATTTTTGATAATTTAAAGGCAAATTTTAAAACGTTCGTACGTTTCTTATCTTTTATATGCCTTTGGATTCTTTTTTCTTAATTCCGCGTTCACTGCTGCAATCCGAAATTACCGTCATAGGCCGTAAAGATAAGCTTTCACGCTTTCTCGATAATTCCAGTTCTTTCCCCACTTTTTCATCTACCAATGATACTTTTGATTCTTAATCCAAAAGCGCGTGAATTCATAGCGTAACTACAGGCCCCTTCAGGATAACTGGAAGAATCGTTAGCAATTTTGATTCCTTAGATCTGTTTCTATGTTACAAGGCATGGTTTGGACGAAAACAATTATGATGTCCAGAAGGCTTTGTCTGTATTTATACAAAAAATGAACAAAAAGTAGACATGGTTAACAACGATGTTTTTCGCAAGCCTTGTTGAAACGTTCTTTAACCCTGCGTAATTGAAAAAAAATAAAACGCTGGAAAACTAGATGACCATTGTTAACACAGTATTCACATTTTTATTTAAATCATTACTTGTAGCGAACACATCAACAGAACGCTGTTGTATTGGTCTCCTTTGTCCTTCGACCGATTTAATGGACGAATCCTATTTATTTCAGTCAATTTTTTTCGTACCGGCTTCATTGGCCGTGTGTGCTTCACTGCTTCGTGCTGTAAAAACCTTGCAATAGTCACTAAACGTGGATTATTAGAATCTCAATTCCACAGAAATCTATTTTAATAATAAACAAAAGCCCACGAAAACTTTTTAATTATATTACCAGCTAATTCTCAGTTGTATGAGTAACCAATGTGATTTAATTCTTCTACTATTGCAACGCCATTCTAAACTTTTTGGCTAACGACACGATACCCCTTGCAAAGATTCTAGTTTGTACCGAGTGTTATGACAAGATTTTACCATGAATCCTTGAATCCTTGAATCGACTGCTCAAAAAACTCAGTGGTATTATACACTAATGGCTCTGCCATATATCCAAGATTAGTAATATATCTGGTATGTGAACTTACTTCAGGCATCGAAACATAAGAGTTATAGTCCCATGTGGCTAAACTACCCACCTTTTGACTTCTTCGAGACGGTGTGATGTTACAGCAGACCTCACTTAATTACCTGGTTGATGCACCATGCCTTCTTGAACATTATGTAACATTCACTCTCAACTTTACGAACCTCATAAATTTTCAAAATTTAATTCTTACCGTTATAGTACCCAGTAAAGAGACGCCCAGATTTGTCTCCCCCCTTGAAGATCGGACACAAATATGAGTAAGAAAGGGATGAAGGATCCTAAGTAAAAAAAAACTGGATCATAGAACAATAAAGGTTATTGTCTTCACAAATTTCCCTGTCATCTCTCGCATTTGTCTGTACCTCCACAGTGTCTGCTTTGGTTTAACTTGACCGAAAAAAGACCAGATAATGGAGAGAGAAAACCCGGGTGGAGCTTTCACATGATTTTTGTTTTACAAACATATGTCCCTCGGCAGTACCAATGCGCTTTACCGTTCATCAACGGATTTTCAGAATCCAGAACGATACAACGCCAGTGGACCGTAACAGTACAACCTGCCTTAAAGGTTTTCCTTACACCCCTTCATCAATCATCATACTCATAATATCGATCACCTTGGACCTTTAACCAGGAATGCTTCTGTCACAAAGGAAAATACAAATAAACCAATTAAATAACACTGCTTTCACTTAATCGCCACCTCTCGCCTTGAAATCGCAGACCACGTCATATTTAAAGTTGGAAACGCCCATTCGGCAGTGTATGGTTTTAAAAGCTCGAAGGTACATCAGCACA
This sequence comes from Belonocnema kinseyi, assembly GCF_010883055.1. Classification (NCBI taxonomy): domain Eukaryota; kingdom Metazoa; phylum Arthropoda; class Insecta; order Hymenoptera; family Cynipidae; genus Belonocnema; species Belonocnema kinseyi. The sequence continues at coordinate 137,387,574 of NC_046662.1, forward strand.
TAGTGAGATGCATACAGAGATTGATGTTTCTTTAAGAAAACTATATTTACTATCTCATCTGGAAAATATCGTGTGACAGCGAACAACGTCACCTTCCAGAGTGGCCTCTGTGGCTTCACTAATCATTGCGAGCATGAGGGCACTTATGTATATTATATGGATGACCTAAGGATCTATGCTTTTGGTAAAAGCAAACTTCAGAGTGATTTAAATACCGTCAAGAAGTATACAGGAAAAATTGGTATGGACTTTGGATAGGACAAGTATGCTAAAATTCATCTGAAGAAAGGGAACGTCATTGGGGTCCACAAGGGCCCTGAACCTTTTTCCTACGCGTGCATCAAAGCCTTATTCAGGACGAAAAATCCGTGAAGGAGTCTCTCTGAAGCAGACACAAGCATCTTCTTCGACAGAATTTCTTTAAAAATCCCCCGTGGAGGCGGCCGAGACCCTTGGCCTGAATCTTATTATGAGAAGTAAAAACAGAAAAAATAACTTCATCTAGCTGCTTTACTTCAAACACCGAAACAAAGAAAGTAGAACTTGAAAAATTCCGCCAACAACTATTTGATAACAAAATGAACGAAAAATTTCACAGAAATTTAGAAGAACAGTCCTTGTCAAAAGAGCAAACACTTGTTTTTCTTAGATCATCAGGGCATAATTCAAGTACAAAGGGTTTTATTTTCGCACGCCAGGAAGCTGGTATACTTTAGTATACCATGACCAAATTTGCCAAGGAGAAGGAAATGGAGAAGAGGTATCAATACATCGAAAGGGAGGTGCAAGGAATTTAACGAAAATGTTTGGTTAAAGTGATTGTGTTTGTGATAAGTGCTTTCGGAAGTGCGAAGCTATCAATGGTTCCTAACCTTAAAGCCATATCCCCGTTTCAAAAATATACAAAGGCACTTGCGAAATGACTGCAGAAATCTATAGTATGACGTTTGAAATCTTTGGCGATGATGTTGTGTTAGGTAAAAAATAAAGAGCATGGTGTAGTTTGGACTTCGTCTTTTACAGCTGTGATCCTTATACAGAAGCCGTAAGCGTTATAGGTGAAAATTTCACTTCTTGATGCTTTCCTAATGCTACCATTTGTCACTCTATAGGTTTTTAGTCACATTTTTCCTTATAATCTACGACGTTTCTTACTACATCTTGTCATACGATCAGAACAGCTAGATCCTCAGTAAAAGTACATGGAAACATTTTCAGAGGTATCGGCTCAGGAATCGAACCCTGTACGCTTAAATCGAAGTCAGAGGTGTCTCTACATAATCGGCATCACTCAACCACGGCTTGATATAATACGTATTTGTGATATTTTCTGTTGCTGATATAGAAAATGGATCGCTTGCTGACTGTCCTCATTATCATGTATCCTAAACCCATTAGACATGCTATTTAGTGTTTTTCTCATTGGTGCCAACACTAAACAGAAAAAACATAAGCACAATGCGTATTGTTTCAGTTATCCTTAGTTGTCCTTACTTAAAATACTCGATTCTTGTACCTCAAAGAATCATCGCACGACTTAAAAAGTCGAAGATCCATGGGCAGATTTGATTAATTTTGAAGACATCAAGCAAATGGGCGTGAGATGCAGAAGGAAACTTTTGATTGTGTCCATTTAAAGCCACGTGCGAGTTTCAGGGTAAATCAGCTTTCTAGTTCTATTTCCTTTGTTATATTGAGTCAATCAACATAATTTGCCTCTTACTTTGTTGACATCCACATCCAACCTGATTTTTAATGGTGGCTCTCAATCCTTTTCTGGGACAAAGACAATATTTGTAGGCCTATATCTGCGGTCCAGCGTTCCTACGGCTGTCTCAGATGCACAATATACCGGAGATTGCAACTCCAACGCTGTTAGGATTTTATTTAATTGCATAGGTAAATCCTTTATATTTAGGTGTTTAATTAGTGCACGCAAATCCCTTATGATGTACATCTTGAATAGAGAATGTTGTTGTTCAAATCTTCAAAAGAGATTTTATCAACAGGAAGCTGCTGTTCCACTTTCATTTTGGTGGTAGCTATTTAGCAGCCGAACGCAATCGGTTTACAGACATTGAGCGTTGTTGGTCTGCTAGATTCTACTCATTTATTCTTGTGGCTAGCTCTTTATACTTAAGTAAAGGGACTTCCATAAACATCATCGTTTCTTTGGGGGTGGGTGGAGTTGACGAAATTCCATGTTGGTCTACATTAGGGAGGGGAGGGGGTGTCCAAGTCCGAGACAAGTGGTTTTACACTTAGGTGTTGAAAAAATTAAACGTATGGCTTATTCTTTTTTTGAAAATTTTAGATCCCAGTCATAAGTAATTTGTATGATTGGCTAATGTCGTCATTTATTGACGCCACGGTGAACTTCGATTCCTAGATCTGTTTGTATTAGGCCATCTGCCTCTGGAGGATGGGGTGCTGCTGGATCGTCATTAGGTTAAGGAAGAACATCAATTTCCGCTGCTTAACCGTGTGATGTGGCTTCATCTAACTGATTTTAATTGTCGTCGTTTTCGCCCACTAAATTAATCTGTTCTTTCATCTCGATTGCTCGGTCTTCAGAAAAGTGTATATTAGTCCTCAAGCCCTTCACCTTAGCTGTGAGATCTCTTAGCGCGACTTTCTTTATATGAAGATACTTTGCAGTAAATTTTCTCCTAAAGTTGTATCCTTTTTGGCTGAAAATAATTTAAGCTTGTCAAAGCATCCTTAGCATGCTGAATATCTATCAGCTCACCATCACCGTCTTTGGGGAGCGACATGCGTTTAAAAATCTTTAATAGACTCTCTATTATAATTTATGAGTTTTAGTGTTCCTTCCAGTCCCTTTTCTCTTTGTTCTCTGTCTATCTGGCATATGAAATCCTATCGATAGCAGTGCTACCGCCAACATGTCCGTCAAAGTCAGGAGAGGAAATTTCAAGCCCTATCGCAATGTCAACGCAAGATTGAAGTATTATTAATATTATTATTATTATTTTCCAACTTCCTCTCACAGGTATTTGTGACTCTGCACATCACTAAAAAACTATGTCTCGAGCGCGGCAAATACTGAGGACATTGAAAATATAGTTGGTTAGAGCAAATTATACATTTTTAGGGTCAAGTACTTCTGTTTGTAATATATTTCACTGCCAATTATGTGTTTGTGGTTACCACTTTTATTACTGATAATGGACGTAGTTAATATTACTACTTTATTTGCTGTCACAACACATTTTGATGATAAATGACCATTTTCAGGTAGTTTTAACTACATTTAAGTAGTAATTCTTACTATTAAATTAGTAAGCTTTACCATAAAATTAGTAGTTCTCAGTACATAAAGTAACAACATATCTAATAAAATTGTGATAATTTTTACTTTTTAAAGGCAAAAGATATCAAGATTCAGAATATAATTCCCCCTGAAGGCAAGTATAGGAATCTTGACACACTTAATGCGGGATGCGTTCTATCTCACGAATCGATCTTTGTGTTAAGTTGATGCATGCGCCTCTTAATATTATGATCAGCTTTTATTTTATTTCACGGCTTAAATTTTCAGTATCACTCGCTGCAACATATCCAGCACGTTTGAGGGTCCAGAGGTAGGACTACTCGGAAAAATTTCCATGAAGTGCATTATCTATTTAAGCCAAATCTTTAAGCTTCAGAGAAACCTCGATGTTTATGCTTTTTCTGGTCCTGAGGCATTGTTCTTCCTTACCGTCGGCATAATCTTGTTTATTCTTAGCTCTTCTGCCTTTCTCTCTGTGCTGCCGGCTAGATTTTTCTGCGCTAGAGTAGGTGTTTCGCGTATATAACCCCTTTTCAGGGGGTACTTGGCATGGTTTCACAGTGGTTATTGTGCAAAGCCCGAGAGTTCTGGGTGTCTGTCTAGGAGTCTATCCGTTCTCCCAGAGGCACCGGTTGAGACAATAGTCCTTGGTGCGATGCAGTTATCAGTGCGATCGCATACGCCTTATGATCAGGATTTTCACTTCGCGACCATATCTGGACCATTGTAAGCGACTGATTATTTAGTTTTGAGTTATATTTATTACTAACCCTGGATACAAGGACTTTCTAATTTTCCAGAGTGATTGGTGAAAAGACGCACATTCCTCCTTCCAACGATGGGTAAGTCGTCTGTACCTGTGCGGCGAGAGATTTACGAACTACGTGGCTCAAAAATAAGCGTAGGAGGCAGCATCCTACCAGCGCTGCCTATATATGGTCTGGATTCATTGCAAGAAAGCTTTT
>NC_046662.1:137391930-137398097 GCF_010883055.1 Belonocnema kinseyi
TCGTCTGTCTTTTGGGAAGCTTAAAGGTTAATTTACACATAGTTCAGTGCATAGAGAAATTAAAGTACCTTTGGAAAACCAGATTTACTATCACCTTTTAGAAAGGCGTCTTTTAGGATGATAATATGAGTCCTCTTTTCTTTCGCCTGACACTACTGCCACTATCTCTCACACTTTAAAATTCCTGAGGATACTTTTACGAAAACCCCAGATAACGAAAGCATAAGAGTGCTAATGTATTTTGCATGGATGATCTCAAAATCTCTGCTAGAAATTTTTAGCAACTCAATCTAGCTCTAAGTATTATCGAGGAGTACATTCGGGAGATTCAAATGAAAGTTTGGTTCGAAAAATGCACTAATATTAATTTCAAGCGAGATGATCTGATAGCTTTTGGACGTAACGTCTATAAATAATGCTCTCAGATGCAGTTTCCAAACTTTTATGCGACAGATTTGGTTGTTTTAAATGTCGACAAGGAACAAAGAATCTGCAATGAACATGCTTGCCGTCCCGGTAGTGTAATTAATTTGGAATGGTTCTATAGACAAAAGACGAGATTAGATCCCACAATACCGATTTACAAAAATTATGAGCACATAAACAGAAACTTGCACTTTAAGTCGTCCGTTCCGTGACTTTATATATCACCCCTACAGTGGAATAAAATAAGAAAAGAAGTTTTGAAATTACATTTAAAATGTAATTATGTAACCTTTTAAGATTTTTTGAATTCCGGACTGAATTTTTCAAAAAATGATTAAAGTACATTTTTCATTTTAATAACTTTTTATGGCAATGCCAATAGCGGAAGAAGTGACGATTTTTTCAATTTTATTTTTCATATCCGACACCAAATTTTTTTTAACATTCCATCACTTGTATTCAATACACAGATCTAGAAGAAAGAAAAAATTATTATTTTATGAAGCTGATTGTTATAAACAAATAGTATTAACGTAGAATCGACTTTAGGGGATATTCGTCTTAAAGTATGTTTCTGCTCCGAAATTGCTCGGTAATTATATTACCAATGACGTTTTCTAAAAATTCATTTAACATTTATCAATATTTGTTCATTTTATAAAGAAATTATATAGGCCGTGTCATTTTCAATTCAGAATACCGTTACCGCATTTCAAGCCAGGTGATTCCCAACGATAGCTTCCATCTTTCGCACTCTTATGACATTAGCCCTGATACGGCTCTGCCAAACGCTCCTAGGGAGATATATTTAATTGTCGAAAACAAGAAGTGCCGAATGTCTTGGAACTACATATTCTGGACAATTGTATCTGTCGCGCACTTTTGGCCTGATATAGTTCTCCTTGACTTTGAGAAAAGACTCATGTTCGTTCTCGAATTTTCGGATATAGCCGACAAGTATATCACAGCCTAATGAAGGATTTGCGATGCTCATATCGAAAATGTTCTATTATTCCAGTTTTTCTAATCACCGGTGCTCTTAGAGGTGCCTAGCTTTTACATGTTAATAGCCTAATAAGCGCTTCTGCATGTCAACGAAATGCTAAGACTCTTTAATGGAAAATACAAAAGGTGGTCGTCTTTGTGTCGTGAGAGCATTAAACAAATTAAATCACATCTATATCCATATCTAATGATCTGAGATAGCTAGCGAACTCTCATGTTTATTGAGGACTCAAGGCAACCCAAGAATGACAGGTTTCTGAATTCATCTCGCAAGTGCTGTCTCATGTTTGTGGTACACGGGTACAGCTTTACAGTATCACACCAATGATATTTCAGGCCTTCCAAGAGCACCGATCGTAAGAACAGTTAGTTTAAATGAATATTTTAGGAACAAGTGCTGCAGCTTCCTTTTAATAATATGATACCTCTCCCTCTTTTTCTTTTCCTGTCAGTGATGTTGTAGTCGCCCAGGGCCCAGAATTCAATCACGGTTTTTGAAGTCATAGAGAACAATGTCAGGCCTTGTGTGTGCATTGGAGACTGCTCTCTGAAAACCGTTGCTCCAGAAAATGTATTACCTCTGGTTTTGGACAATTGACTCTATCTCCCTCAAAGCGTTTGGCAGGGCATTTTCGCGGCAAACAATGTAAGAGCGATCAGGGCCGCATTATTTCTGTAGATATACGTCATTCCCACGTCAGTGGAACACCTGGATAGTATGTATTTTAGGTACTCAGCGTGTGTATGAAATGCTCTACAACTATTGCTTCAAACGTAATGTAAAATGCGGTCACGGTTTACTAAGGTAGAAAAAACACAATCCTGGCATGCAAAAATGAAACCCTCTGTACCTGAATTATGTCCTGATGATCTAAAGAAACCAGAAGTTAGGCCCTTCGACAAGGGTTGATTTTCTACATTTATGTAAAAGTTTCCGTGTCTTTTCTTGTCGAGAAGCAGACAGCAAATTTTTTTACCCTCTGCCTGTTATGTCGTTTATCTGACCATTTTTAGGATAAGATATCTTCCAATTGCAACGATATAAGCTATACCCAGAACAATTCAATTATGAACACATTGGAGATTCAGAAGTCTGCATCCCTCTTTACGGCGTGAGATGCATAATCGCGGAACGGACGAATTGATATACAAGCTCTTCTGCATATGCATGATCTTACGCGTGAAGATTTTAAGGCGGCTGAAAGCTCGTTCTACGTTGATTGAACTCTCCTCAACGAGTAGAGAATAATGAGGAGCGCAAACATGGTAGTCGCAGATACTTTATTTAACGTCGTAGGTTTTGCAAACCAAATCTGTAAAAGTAGACGCTTGTATAATATCCACACTCTCATGGTCCCCCGGAACGCTTGTAAAAATCCATCTTTGCTTCGGGTTAATCAATATTTCTACGAGAGGTTTAATCTACAGCTTTTAGGTTGCAAACCCAGGCCATTGACAGGGCAAGCCGTTGGGCTGTTGCGTCTTTGCAGACGTCCCTGCCAATCAGCTTTTCAATTAAATTTCCAAACAATCCTGCCGCTTAAGATATCTCCGAAGATCTTATACAGCTTGAGGAAACAAGTTATCGGCCTGTCATTCTCTGGGATGGGCAAGTTGTCTCTGTTCGGAGGAATATAATGCGTCCTAACACTAGCCACTGCGAAATGGGTCTCTTTGGCTTCAAATATGCAGTAATATTTCAAGCCAGGTGCTAATATGTACAAGTAAAGTGCTTCCACCAGAAGTTCTTGATAGCATCTGGTTCTGTAGCGGAAAAGTTCTTTCTGTCCCTAAGTGCTTTTTTTCCGTTTGGCAGTAATTTATGCAAATTCCTCCTTAGATTTTATGAGATTTTTGGAATGCTCCTTAAAACGGTAAATATTTTCAGCTTTTTCTGTCACTTCCAGTGTTTTCGGGCCCTGTAAAACTCTCTCCAAAAAGTCTATTTCTTCAGGTTTCGGTTGATTTTGGACAGAAAAAAAGAAAGCGCTGAAAAGGCGCGATGTGTCAGCGAAAAACTGTTGATTCTCCCAGACATATTTCTTCCTCTTCTGTATTCTCCTTCTTAAGTCAAATAGCACAGGTATGTTTTTATTGAAGTTATGCTTATTTGTCATCAGCCTTTACTTATTCAGTATATGACGGTAGATACTTAGTTCTCAGGCAAACTTTCGGCTCATCTCCATCAACGGCTTACTAGATGTAGTCAATCACACAGTGAACACCGGACGAATTCTACCTCGCCCATCCAATCTTCTTGTTCAGTTAGTGTAAGCTTGTGTCGGTTTTATCCTTCAATTTAAATGAGCCGTGCCGCTCCATAAAGAGAAGATTTAATGGTCTAGCGATCGAAATTCTGAAAGATATCCTCACAAAGAGAGGCATCCATTTCAGCCAGGTCTTGAAGCTTAGTTGGAACCAGGATGTTAGTTATTCCTTCTTATCTTTAAATCGCAATCATCTCTCAGAAGGTACCTGCTTTTCGTAGTTGTGCTGAACGCGTCCTCCTCTTCGTCTGTAGCTTGTTTATACATCGGTATAAATATTCGGAGAGTATTCTTTATAGATGTCACGTCCTGAATGCGGCTCTGTGTCATTCCCAGGTATGTATAAGTTTCTTCAGCGCAAAGGTGTCGTAAAGCGCTTCTATCGACGAGCTTAGCGTCTTCAGGGATGTCATTAAAATTTTCCTCCCTTCAAATTAACCTTGGCGCATTTGTCTAACCCAAATTCCATTCCTATTTCCTTAGTATATCGTTCGAAAATCCCTAGAACTAGATGTAGTTGCTCTTTCTTTAGCATAGATCTTAAGATCGTAAATGTAAAATACATGAGTGACCTTGTACTTTCGACCGGCAGATTTGCCGCAACAGTACATGTCGGAATGGCGAAGTGCTAGAGAGAGTGGCAAAAATGTGAGGCAAAAGAGGAGTGGGCTTATGGTGTCGCCTTGAAAGACACCTCTCGGAAAGGTGACCTTGTTGGTGGTCACACAATTTTTTCCAGATTAGATAGTAAATCTGGTTTTCCAAAGCGGCTTTAGTCTCTCTATGCATGTTGCGATTTGCGGATAAACCCTTAAGCTTAAGCTTTCTAAAAGATAGATGATAAGTCTATGGGACGTCGAATCGAAAGCTTTCTGAAAATCAATCCAGGCCATCGATGGGTAACGCTGGTAAAATACTGCATCTTTGCAGACACATCTGTCGATGAGCAGGTTCTCCCGACATCATATTACGCCTTTCTTTGAGCCGCGTTATTCATACATTTTTTCCCACACATGTTTAAATGCACAGACAATCCTATGATTTAAAATAGCTGTCAATATATTATACGGTGTGTTCAGACAAGTCATTGGCCTGTAATTCTTTGGTTCAGCTAAGTTGCCTATTTTCGGCAGGTGTACGGCAGGTGTACAGGTGTATTCTTTCAACAATATGCTGCCTGGTGGTCAGCAGCTTTGATTTGTTAAGTGTGTTATAAGGGGTCCGGAGTTCATGCACGAACTTTCGAACCTTGGCAGTAAAATTCCTACCACATGTGATGTAGTCAATCACACACTGAATGCGGGACGCGTACTGTCTTGCCCAGTCTATCCTTATGGCAAGTTGACGCATTCGCCTTTTGGTCTTATGATCAGCCGTTGGTTTTGTTTTACGGTTTGCATCGGCCAAAGCTCTCGCTGCATTATACACGCAACAATTGATATTACAGAGGTCGGATTCTTGGGGAAAATGTCCACGAAGCTCGTCATCCAATTTAGCCAAATCTTAAGGCTTCAGAGAAACCTGGGTGTTGATGTTTTTCCGGGTCATAAAGCATCGTTCTTCCTCTATCAGATGCCTGCCCGCGGTTGGTCTTAGTGTCGCCTCTTTTTCTCTGTTGCCGGCTTGTTTTGGCTTTGTTAAGTTAGGCGCTCCGCTTACATTGCCCCTTTTTTGGAGTACGTCGGAATGGTTTCGCAGACGTTGATGCAACAAGTGCGATAGCTCCGGGTGTTTCTCGCACCACAGAAAATGCGGTCGTGCCATGTAACCCCGTTCAGGGGCCACACTCGCATCGTAGCACTCTAGAAAGTCGCGATTTATTTGCTCCGTCCACCTAGAGGTCTCGAAATTCCGTCCATCCATCGTATTGAATCCATCTTTATTGGATCTCCCAGCATTAGAGTGATCGGCATTGTTGGCCGACATTTTGTCGGGAGCCCTGCGCTTTCTGTTGTTTTGAACCGCACTTACTACAACTATGTTTGGTGTTGTCATTGTTATTTCCGCGAGAAGCTAGGGAAAGAGGTTCGTCCATTCTTGTAGAGACCCGAATGCAAGGATAAGGCTGCGTTCCCGGAGAGGTCGCCTGATATTCCAGAGCCACCGTTCTAGACACCTTACCCAGGTGCCATTCAGCTTTCGGCACGGTTTTCACACCTCTGCTTGGAGGTTAATTCCTTCGGAACCACACCTGGTCAATCGTCCATGACTGCCTATTCATTTTTGTAACCATATTCAGCAGAAGCCCTTGGTACAGGGACCCTCTATCTGCAAGCTGAGGACGCGTTCGGTGGCTTTGTCATAGGCCCTTCGGTTTGATTCTAGAGGAATCAAAACCGAATCGAAGGTTGCAGAGCTATAGATATGTATATATATATAATTAAAAATTTGTCATTAGGACAACCGCAGGATTTCGCCGGGAGCGGGTGCTAATCTGAAAAATTGCACCCGCTTCCAGCGAAATCGCGG
>NC_046662.1:137398197-137399627 GCF_010883055.1 Belonocnema kinseyi
TCTTACGTTTTGGGGTGCTTAATTAGCGTGAGTCCCCTTGCCTCTCACGTTTCGGGGTGCTTGATTAGCGTGAGTCCCCTTGCCACTCACGCTTCAGTGAAGTGGTCCGACCACTCAACGTCGCCACCAAGGCAAATTATAAAATGGAATACGCCATATCTTTTTGCTTTTTTTGCTAATTTTATGCTAAAAAATTTTTTTTTGCTCTTGACACTTCGGAGAAAAGGGTGTCGGCGCTAGCAGGACGTCCACTCAGCGCCGCCACCTACGAAAACTCACTACAAATGATTATGATACGATAAACGATAAGTGGGAATTTTTTTGCTTTTTTTTGCTCTATGATGCCATATATTATGTTTTCCTAAAAACTACCCATACTTCCTACATAACTACCCCCTGTGATCAAAAACGTTTTCAAAATGGGAAAACTACCTTCAACAATGTAAACATGTTTTAGGACTTCAAATTAATCACATGACACTTGAAAATTTCGCGCTCTTTATAATTTTCCGAAAAACTACCATTCCACGTGAATCTATGCAGCGGAACATATACATGTATTAAAAAAGCATTAAAAATAGTACAATTTAGAAGGAACAATAAGTTAATATTTTATTTCCTTTTTTTTGCTCTCTGATAATATATAATACATTCCCCAAAAACTACCCCCAAGTCATCCATACTCAACCCTCATGATCAAAAAACGTTTTAAAAGATGGAAAACCACTTTGAAAATGGCAAAAATTATTTATGACTCAAAATTAATAAAATAAAACTTGCAAATTTGCCTCTCATTATAATATTCCCAAAACTACCCTTCCACGTGAACGTATGCAATAGAACGTATATATGTATGAAAAAAGCATTCAAAATAATCAAACTCAGTAGAAAATGTTAGCTGATATTTTTTTTCTCTTTTGTTGCTCTTTGACAATATATATTACGTTTCCGAAAAACTACCCCTGAGTCATACATACCTACCCCTTGTTATCAGAAACGGTTTAGAGGATGGAAATCTACTTTGAACAATGTGAACATGATTCAGAATAACAAATTAATTATATGACACTTAAAAATTTTTCCATCTATCAAATTATCCCGAAAAAATACCCCTCCACATGAGCGTATGAGCGTAACATATATTTGTAAGAAAGAAGCATAAAAATTAATAAAACTCAGAAAACACTGTTAGTCGATATTTTTTTCTTCTTTTTTGCTCTGTGATAATATATAATTCGTTTACAAAACACTACCCCTAAGTCATACATACATACTTCTTATGAAATAAAACGTTTTAAGATTTGAAAAACCACCTTAAAAAATGTAGACATGCTTTAGAGCTCAAAATTGATTACATTACACTTTAAAATTTTCCGCTCATTATCATTTCCTAAAATAACTACCCTTCTACGTGAGCGTATGCTTTGGAA
>NC_046662.1:137399727-137404473 GCF_010883055.1 Belonocnema kinseyi
ATAACCTCTAACTGACCTTGACCGTTACAATTGACCTATGACTTGGGTACGTACCTGAACGTTGAATTTTCCGCTCTATCGATTGCAGATGTAAAAAAGGGGGTTTCCATTTCAAAAAACAAAGTTAACCTTCAAAAAGCTATGAATGTTAACTTCAAGGTCAAAATGAAGGTCACCATTTAATTCCTCGTTGTAATTTATTTCAAGAATGACCTTCAATTTTTTGAAAAATATTTTACCTAAGGAAATATCCAACCGTCCCGGGACTTTTTAGATACCCTGTATAATGTTCGACATTATAGCGTAACACTTCTATTCTACTACCAGGTCCAATATTATACATGCGTCCGCTTACGCCACTCGGAAAGAAGAAGTTGACACTCAATCTGCAATTAGTAGAACCCACTGATTTTTGAGCCCACTACTACAAAAAAATCGTTTTTATCAAGTAATAGAACAACTGAGATACTACAGCACGCTTTGCAGCGCTGTGGATAGTTGGCACGAAGTATACGCACTCGTATAACCTACCACAATCATTTAGCAGCATTTTACTAAAAGACGTTTTAACAAAATTTTAGGCGTGGACACTTGGTTATTTCTACCCGTTGAATTTCAGCAAAACGGATTTTCCGAGGCACCAATCTTACCATTTTTTTGGCATCATTGCACTAAAATTAACAATTATCTTCCATGATACTATGGCAGCGCAGAAAATGAATTTGTATCGAAATCCTGAGCTACGTTTTTTAGTTCAAGGTGGATGCTAGTTTCTTGTTCCGCATTGTAAAAGTTGTGTGATTTTGAATGATCCAACCTTAAAATTAGGTTTACTGAGGCATGAGACATTTTCTGTTCTATTTTAATTTCAATTGGAAGTAGGGTGTTAAGTCAAGACGCACCTAATGGCTTCACAAAAAGTTCTAGCCGGAAATAATTAAACGAAACGGGTGTTTCAATAAAATTATCTCACGAGATGTGAACGGTGTAACTAGAACCATCTTTTTTGTTGTACTGTGCATTCAAGACTTAAAACACATGTCCCGTAGAAAGTTTTCTACACAACGCCAGTTTTCTATGTACTATTGGATTCACTGAAATTCTCTTAAATTTCGATTAGTCCTTTTTAATTTATAAGAATTAAATTTAAATTTACTTATAAAGATATTCCATTGAATAAAAGAGAATCTAAGTTAAATGATTGGTTATTAATTATTTTATTGTCAGGTGTACAGAAAGGACGGTTTCTCGGCCATGCACTTTGCGAACGGCCAGTGATAAAATAAAAAGTTTCTCTTATATTTTTTACCCTCAAAAACGAAGAAGTTTACTGCTATTCGAATCATTTAGTATTAATATTTATCTTAGAGTGGCATTTTATTTAGAACCATTTTTATGCTTTATCTTAGTTTTTCGCGATTATTTCGATAATTATTAGAGCAATGAAAAATTGGGGTACTTGCTTTATATATACACTGAAATCCGGGCATTCGTCAGAGTCTACAGATTCAGTTCCTTTAAATGCGACTTCTTGCGGAGGGGCCGTCATACTCAAGAAAGTATCAAATCCTTCTGATTCTCCAAAACCAGTATTTGTCGTTTCTAAACCTGCAGCTGCTGAATCTCCCCAAACTAAAAAAAAGTATATATTTCTTAAGATATTGGAACGAGAAAAATAAAAAACATTTTTCGATTCTTACCATTTTTCCAGACTTGTTTATGAAGGTCAGTATAATTGCAACGTTTTGATAGTAAGAACTATCCTCATCAGGCAATAATTCTAGTAAATAGTAACGTTTTGCTGTCAAAGCATCCTTAACAATGCTCAGAAATATAATATTCTAATGGATTAGATTTTAAAATAAAAAATCAGTGTTAGAGCTTTTGTTGCCGTTGTTCGATGTTGAAATGTTCCATTTTTTCGTAGATGGAAAAACAAAATTTTGTTAGTCCATGTGTGAATTCAATATATAGAAGATGTTCTCTGATTTTTTTGACGTCTGGGAAGTAACTAGTTAAGATTTTGAAACGAAAAAAAAAAACACATTTTTTCGATTCACATGGCTCTTCCAGATTTGTTTATTAAGGTAAGTATAATTGGAACATTTTGATTGTAAAAACTATCTTCACCAGGTAATAATTCTAGTAAATAGTAAGTTTTCGGAGTCGAAGCATTATTAACTATTAGCAGGAGTATAATATTCTGATGTGTTAAATTTAAAAATAAAAAATCTGGGTTGGAGATTTTGTGGTCGAGTATGCTCCATCCTTTGCTTCAAACTGGATGTTAAAATGTTCCATTTTTTCGTAGATAGATAAACACAATTGGACCTGAAAAATTGTGTTTATCCATACAAAAAAAATTGAACATTTTAACATCTAAATTGGAGCAAAGGATGAAGCATACTCGACAAAAAAGCTCCAACACTGATTTTTGATTTAAAAATTTAACACATCAGAATATTATAGTTCTGCGAATTGTTAATAATGCTTTGACTCCAAAACGTTATCATTTACTAGAATTATTGCCTGGTGTGAATAGTTTTTACGATCGAAACGTTGCAATTATACTAACCTTAATAAACAGGTCTGAAAGAGTTGTAAGAATCAAAAAAATGTTTTTTTATTTTTTTGTTTCAAAATCTTAACTAATTACTACCCAGGCGTTAAAAAATTAAAAGAACATATTCTATATATTGCATTAACACATATACTAAGAAATTGTATTTGTCTATCTACGAGAAAATGGAACATTTCAACATCCAAAATGGAGCAAAGGATGAAGCATCCTCGACAACAAAACCTCCAACACTGATTGTTTTATTTTTAAATTTAACACATCAGAATATTGTAATTTAGCTAATTGTTAATAATGCTTCGACTCGAAAACGTTACTATTTACTAGAATTATTGCCTGATGAAGATAGTTTTTACGATCAATTATACTAACCTGAATAAACAAGTCTGGAAGATTCGCAAGAATCAAAAAAATGTTTTTTATTTTTAGTTTTGAAATCTTAACTAATTACTTCCCGGACTTGAAAAAAATTTGAAGAACATCTTCTATATATTGATAGAAAAGTAAAATAAACAAGGAAAATGTATTAATTTCCAAAATATAACATGAATTTGATTCTTGAAATAAAATTCACGAGAAGCTCAAAATGTGACCGTAAGATGTGATTATGGTCGGCGCTGTGTATCTTAAATGTCAATCAAGATTCTGGAGTTACACATCTGTCAAATTAATTAGGTATTATAGTAGTTATCTTACCATCACTGGAAGTATCCATAGCTATGGAACCACTAACAAATGGGTCACCTATTGGACTTGTAATATTATGTAGCAGTTCAGCAGCTTTGTCAAATTTCGATGCAAATACATCAAAAGTATCAGCAACCTTTTCTCCGGTTATTGAAAATTGATTTATTCCATTCGAGAGAAAGACGTTGTTTTCAGGAAAATCTGCAGAAGAATCTTTAAAATAAGGATGCGGACATACAACACTGTTTCCGATCTGATTTTTATATACAGTTTCATGGATATTCGAAAAGGATCCGTCGCCAGCATTTTTCTGAGAAACAGTTTTAAATTTATCAGACTGTATTTCTAGTTCTCCAAAACACCCTTCTACTATTTCTGGAAATGAAGACGAACTCCTATCCTCAGTTATTAATTTTACATGTGTAGAAAATGCATCAAAGAGAGGAATTACATTTTCCTCAGAAACAACAGTTGACAGAGTCTCATTCGTATCCATATCTAGATTTAATCTTGCTGTATTTGAGGTTAACAAATCCGGTATCGACGCTTCAGCATCTGAGAAAGATCAAAATTGATTTAATCTCTGAAAAAGTTCATTTCGTGCTGAGTTAATATGTAAATACAATTTAAAAGAAACAAAAATTGCAGTAATTTTTTGCTTTTATGGCCAATAAGAAAAGCATAATTTAACAAATCTACCTATGATCCCTCTTTAATATTTCTCAGCTAAAATCTGCTGATTAAAAAATTACACGTAATGTATATCAAAATCATATATTAAGAATATTAACGAATTACTTGCTCAATTAAAAATGAAAATGGTAAATTGTAAAAGATGATAGCATAGTTAGTAACAAGTGATAATATTCACATCTGTATCTATACAGAATGCGTATATACATACATGAATACAATTTCTTGTGTTGATTCTTTAAATTTAATTATCTATTTATTTCCATCCTCCAGAAGTAGTAAAGTTTCTAAGCCTATTAAACTACTTAATTGACTAAATTAGTACAGCTTTTTAAATAAATAGGCAGTAGCGGACAATTGTCCAGGGGTGGTCCCGAAGGAATTAACCCCCAAGCGAAGGTGTGAAAACCGTGCCGAAAGCTGAATGGCACCTGGGTGAGGTGTCTAGAACGGTGACTCTGGGATACCAGGCGACCTCTCAGAGTAAGCAGCCTTATCCTTGCATGCGGGGCTCTACAAGGATGGACGAACCCCTTTCCCTAGCTTCTCGTGGGAACAACAATGACAACACCAAAGATAGTTGTAGTAAGTGCGGTTCAAAACAACAGAACGCGCAGGGCTCCCGCCAATGGGTCGGCCAACAATGCCGACCAATCTAGAGCTGGGGGAGCCAATGACAATGGATCCAATGCGATGGATCAGCGGGATCTCGTGACCTTTGGGTGGACGGAGCGACTGAATCACGACTTGCTAGACTGCTACGATGCGAGTGTGGCCCGTGAACGGGG
>NC_046662.1:137404573-137408685 GCF_010883055.1 Belonocnema kinseyi
CAAAAAATAATAAAAAATATTGATACTTAGAAAACAAAGTCAGTTGAAACTTTTTTGCTCTCTTTTTGATTTCCGATAATATATGGTACATTACTGAAAAACTACTCCTAAGTCATTCATACCCTCTCCTCGTGATTAAAAACGTTTCAAGAATTGAAAAACCACCTTTTAAAATGTAGACATGCTTTAAAGCTCAAAGTTAATTGAATTACACTTCAAAAGTTCCTCCTCATTTTCGCTTCCTTAAAATACTACCCTTCTACGTGAATGTTTGCAGCAGAACATATATATGTAAGAAGAAGCATAACAAATAATACAACTTAAAAAACACTGTTAGATGATATTCTTTTCCTCTTTTATTTTGCTCTTCGATAATATATCATGCTTACCCGACAAACTACCCCAAAGTCCTACATACCCTCCCCTCGTCATTAAAAACGTTTTATAAGTTGGAAAGCCACCTTGAAAAATGTAAAAATGATTGAGAAAGCTAAATTAATCACATGGTGCTTCCAAATTTCTATCTCATTATAATTTCCTCAAAACTACCCTTCCACGTTAACGTATCCAGCAGAACATATATAGATGATTGAAAAAAAGCATTAAAAATAGTCAAACTTAGAAGAAACTGTTAGTTGATATTTTTTTTCTCTTTTTTTTCTCTTTGATAATAATTAATACGTTCCATAAAAACTATCCCAAAGTTATGCCTACCCTCCCCGCGTTATCAAAAATATTTTAAAAGTTGCAAAACAACCCTGAACAATGTAAAAATTATTTAGAACTCCAAATTAATTACATGACACTTAAGAATTTTCCTCTCATTATAATATTCCCAAAACTACCCTTCCACGGGAACGTATGCAACAGAACATCTTCCGCTGGAAGATTTAATCAATTGGAGTTCTAAATCATTTTTACATTGTTAAGAGTGATCTTCCAACTTTTAAAACGTTTTTGATGACGAGGAAAGGGTATGTATGACTTAGGGGCAGTTTTTGTGTAACGTATTATATATTATTGAAGAGCAAAAAAAGAGCAAAAAAATATCGATTAACAGTGTTTTCGAAGTTGTATTACTTTCATGCTTCTTTCATACATATATATGTTCCGCTGTATACGTTCACATGGAAGGGTAGTTTTTCAGGGAAATTATGAAGGGGGGGGGGGATTTTGATGTTCCATGTGATCAATTTGAAATTCTAAATCATTTCTGCATTCTTCAAGGTGGTTTTCCAACTTTTAAAGCGTTTTTGATGACGAGGGAATGGTATGTATGACTTAGCGGTTGTTTTTGGGTAACGTATTATATATTATCAAAGAGCAAAAAAAGAGTTAAAAAAATCGACTAACAGTGTTTTCTAAGTTCTATTATTATTACCCTTTTTCCATACATATATCTTTCGCTGCATTCGTTCACGTGGAAGAGTAGTTTTTCAGGAAAATTACAAAGAGGGGGAAATTTTCAAGTGTCATGTAATTAGTTTGGAATTCTAAATAATTTTTGCATTGTTAAAGTGTGTTTTCTAACTAAGTTATATTATTTTTTATGCTTTTGTCATACATATATATGTTCCGCTGTATAGGTTCACGTTAAAGGGTAGTTTTTCGGGAAAATTATGAACAGGGGGAAATTTTGAAATGCCCGTAATCAATTTGAAGTTCTAAATCATTTTTGCATTCTTCAAGCTGGTTTTCCAATTTTAAAAACGTTTTTGATGACGAGGGGAGGGTATGTATGACTTGGGGGTAGTTTTTGGGTAACATATTATATATTATCAGAGAGCAAAAAAGAAGCAAAATATATGGACTAACAGTGTTTTCTGAGTTTGATTAATTTTTAGGTTTTCTTCATACATTTATATGTTACGTTGCATACGCTCAAGTACAAGGGCAGTTTTTCGGGAGAATTTAATGAAGAGGAAAATTTTCAAGTGTCGTAGAATTAATTTGTCATTCTACATCATGTTCACATTGTTCAAGGTAGTTTTACATTTTTTAAACCGTTTCTGATCACGAGGGATAGGTAGGTATGACTTAGGGGTAGTTTTTCGGAACGTATTATATATTATCAAAGAGCAAAGAAAGAGGCAAAAAATATCAGCTATCAGTGTCTTCTAAGTTCGATTATTTTTAATGCTTTTTTCATACATATATAGGTTCTGTTGCATGCGTTCACATGGAAGGGTAGTGTTGGGAAAATTATAATGAGATGCAAATTTGCAAGTTTCATCTTATGATGTTTGAGTCCTAAATCATTTTTATATTGCTCAAGGTGGTTTTTTAACTTTTAAAACGTTTTTGATGACGAGGGGAGGGTATGTATGCCTTAGGGGTAGTTTTTGGGTAACGTATTATATATTATCGAAGAGAAAAAAAAATATCAACAAAAAGTTTCTTCTAAGTTTGATTATTTTTAGTCCTTTTTTCATACATATAAATGTTCTGCTGCATACGTTGACGTGGAAGGGTAGTTTTGAGGAAATTATAAAGAGAGCGGAATGTTCAAGTGGCCTGTGATTAATTTGAAGCGCTAAAACATGTTTACATTGTTGAAGGTAGTTTTCCTATTTTGAAAACGTTTTTGATCGCAGGGGGTAGTTGTGTAAGACTTAGGGGTAGTTTTTGGGAAACGTAATATATGTCATCATAGAGAAAAAAAAGCAGAAAAATCTCCACTTATCGTTTATCGCATTATAATAATTTTTAGTGAGTTTTCGTAGGTGGCGGCGCTGAGTGGACGTCCTGGTAGCGTCGCCACCCTTTTCTCCGAAGTTTAAAGAGCAAAAAAATTATTTTTAGCATAAAATTAGCAAAAAAAAGCAAAAAAATATGGCGCATTTCATTTTATAATTTGCCTTGGTGGCGGCGCTGAGTGGATGGACCTTCAGTGAAGATGTTCGAACTGAAGACCTTGAGCTTTTTGACAAAAAGCTATGCAATTGTAAAAATGAGTTACAGCATTACGAATCATCTCCCTATCAATCAAAGTAGCCTCTTGCAGAATCCGATTCTGCAATTCGTCTAAGCTTTATGATTGCATGGAGTATACTTTGCTCTTTAAGTAACTCCAAACAAAATAATCGAGAGGCGTCAGATCAGGAGATCTAGCAGGCCACTCGATTTCACTTCTTCTTTCAATCCACGTTTGAGGGAACTGAGTATCCAAATATGCTCGAACCTCCCTACCGTAATGAGACGCTACTCCATTCTGCTGAAACAAAATATTTTGAAAATTATCGCCTGTAATCTCCCTTATTCTTGGTACAATTTGGTTTCTGAGAAGCTCTTCATATGCACAGGCGTTGAGATTACCATCGATGAAGAAAGGGCCTATCAATGTATCATTCAAGATACCGGCCCAAACATTATTTTTTTTTTGGATATTGTGTGCGACTCTCCAACATCCAATCAGGATTTTTGTCGGACCAATATCTACCATTTTGTCCTGTTAACTTCACCTTTTAAAATGAAAGTAGATTCATCTGAAAATACTGTATTGTACAAGAAAAGAGGATCTCTATCAATTCTGTCCATCATAATTTCAAAAAATTCAAACCGACGATCAGCATCATCTTCATTGAGCTCTTGTATCAGATGAACTTTGTAAGGATGGAAATTTATGCTTTTTAAAGTATTTCGCACAGTCTCAGGGGCAACTTCACGCTCATCACTAGCTCGACGTAAACTAAGGTTTGGGTTTTTAAAAAATGCTTGGGCTATTTCCATCTGCATCTCCTCAGATCCTACAGATTTTGGCCGACCAGTTCTCTGAAAGCGAAAGATAGTAAGTATGCACTCGTAATACGTAAATTTAGTTTCGATTCGTAATATTCATATAGAAAACGGTATAGGACTTATGTTATCGCCTTAGGTATTTACTTACGTATCGAAAAAAGGTATAGGACTGTATAACTCTTCGGCGAGGAACATATCTCTCACCAGAACACCTGGAGCCTTCAATGGAAAATAATAATTTGCCTTGGTGGCGACGTTGAGTGGACGGACCTCTTCACTGAAGCGTGAGTGGCAAGGGGACTCACGCTAATCAAGCACCCCGAAACGTGAGAGGCAAGGGGACTCACGCTAATTAAGCACCCCAAAACGTAAGA
>NC_046662.1:137408785-137412224 GCF_010883055.1 Belonocnema kinseyi
AATCGACTCGGGATACTTATAAGATACTACCATGATTTTTTCAGATTTTTTGGTCCAAAAATAAATTAGGCCAAAAACCGGCCTTAGCGACCCTCCCCCTTTACTTTAGGAGGGACCTTCACTTTTTTGAAAAATATGTTACCTGAGGAAATATCCAACCGTTCCGGGAGTTTTTAGACACCCTGTATACTCATTTGCGCCTACTTGGGAAGCCAGATAACGTCTAACCTGCCACCAGCAAAACACGTCTTACATTTTGTCTGACTCCACTAAAAAATACAGTACATGCCGTGGAGTAGAGGCGTATTTATGGATTTGGCAATGTTTTTGAAACTATTGATGGGTTCGAGTCTTCAGCCCTCGCTTGCCGCTCGTTCCCAAAACATTTTTCTCGCCTGAAAAGACGGTGCTCTCCTTATTGCTATATAATATAATAAGGTGGGTAAAGCTGGAAGTACCACTTTGCCCATGGAACGTTAGACCTATGCCATAATTGAGGGCTCATTTAAGGCTAATTAAATAACCAAAAGCCAAATTTTGGGCTATGCAATTAAAAAAATTACCAATTTTTCAAAAACAACCCCTATCATAAAAAACTACCCTAAAAAATAAATATGCAATAATCTGAAAATTGCGTACAGCAGAATTGAAGGCTCATTTTAGGCTCTTCAGCGCCCGTAAAATCAATGTTCTAAAACCATCCCTTGTTGTTAAAAAACTACTTCTTACTTAAAAGTGCTGATAAAACGCACTGAATCTGGACTAATCGTACAATTGAGTACATCAGAATTAAAGGCTCATTAAAGGCTCTTGTTTGACCCAGGGCGCAATTTTTCTAAAACAACCCCTGGCATCAATAAACTAGCCTACAAATTAAATATGCTACAATCTGAAAATGGAGCACATCAGAATAGAAGGCTAATTTTGGGCTGTCTGACGCGCATAAAAATATTTCCAAAACCATCCGTTGATGTTAAAAAACGAACCCTTACTTAAAAGTGGTGATAAAGTGCACTGAATATGCACTAACTATAAAAATGAGTACTTTAAAATTGAGGGCTCACTGAAGGCTTTTGTATGACCCATGGCCGAATTTCTCAAAAACAACCCTTATCATAAATAAACTATTTTAAAAATTATATATTCTTTAATCTGGAAATTGAGCACACAAGAATTAAAAGCTCCTTTTACGCTCTTGAACGCCCCTAAAATCAATTTTCCAAAACCATCCCTTGCTATTCAAAAACTTATCCTAACTTCAAATTTCTGATTAAGTGCTCTAAACATGCACTAATCATAAAACTGAGTATATCAGAATTAAAATGCAAATGCAAAGCTCTTGCATGACCCATGGCGCAATTTTTCAAAAGCAACCCCCATCATAAATAAACTACCTTAAAAATAAAATATGCTCTAATCTAAAAATTGAGCACACCCGAATGGAAGGCTCATTTCAGGCTCTACAACGCCCCCGAAATCTTTTTTCTAAAACCATACCTTGAATTTTTAAAACTACACCTTACGTAAAAGTGCTGACAAAGTGCACTGAATATGCACATATCATCAAACTGAGTACATCAGAATTGAAGGCTCATGACAGATTCTGGCATGATCCTCGGCGCAATTTTTCAAAAACAACCCCTATCATAAATTAACAATCTTGAAAATTAAATATACACTAATCTGCAAACTGAGTTCACCAGAATTGAAGGCTCATTTTAGACTCTCCAGCGACCGAAAAATCAATTTTCCAAAACCACCCCTTGATGTTAAAAAACGACCCCTTACTTGAAAGTGCTGATAAAGTGCTTTGAATATGCACTAGTCGCAAAAGAGGTTGTTTTTGAAAAATTGCGCCGAGGGTCATGCAAGAGTCTGTTATGAGCCTTCAATTCTGATGTACTCAGTTTTATGATTAGTCCATATTTAGTGCATTTTATCAGCACTCTTAAGTAAGGAGTAGTATTTTATAGCAATGGATGGTTTTGGAGAATTGATTTTGGGGGCGTTGGAGAGTCTAGAATGATCCTTTAATTGTGGTGTGCTCAATTTTCAGATTAGAGCATATTTAATTTTTAGGGTAACTTATTCATGATAGGGGTTGTTTTTAAAACTTTTCTCCATGGGTCGTGCAAGAGCCTTCAACGAGCCTTTAGTTCTGATGTATTCAGTTTTATGATTATTGTATATTCAGTGCACTTTATCAGCAATTTTAAGTAAGGGGTAGTTTTTTAACGTGAAGGGGTGGTTTTGAAAAATATATTTTGGGGGCGTTGCAGAGTCTAAAATGATCCTTTAATTCTGGTGTCGTCAATTTTAAGATTACAGCAGATTTACTTTTTAGGGTAGTTTATTTATGATAGAGGTTGTTTTTAAAAAATTGTGCCGTGGGTCAAAAAAGAGCCTTCAATGAGCCTTTAATTCTGATGTACTCAGTTTTATGATTACTGCATTTTTAGTGCACTTAATCAGCACTTTAAAGTAAGGGGTTGTTTCTTAATATCAAGGGATAGTTTTGGAAAATTTATTTCTAAGGCGTTGCAGACCCTAAAATGAGCCTTCAATTCTGGTGTGCTTAATTTTCAGATTAGAGCATATTTAATTTTTAGGGTAATTTATATATAATAGGGGTTGTTTTTGAAAAATTTCGGCGTGGGTAATTCAAGAGCCCTCAATGAGCTCTCAATTATGGGGTAGGTCTGACGTTCTCTGGGGAAAGTGGTACTTCCAGCTTTACCCACCTTATATAATATTATGTTCACGTCTAATGAACATTTTATTTTATTCTTATTTTTGGATAGTTTCAGAACAATTTAAAAATCTCGTGACCACAAAACCGACATCTAAAATTTAAAAAGTCTCCCCGCACGTGCCAGTCTCCAGGCGTCGTCTTCAAATAATGTTTTTTGTGATGATTCTCTTTATCAATGTGCTACAAGAAACTTGCCTAAAAAGGCAATATTTTTCTGCTCGGAAGAAAATCATTTGGTGCTTCTGACCAATTTTAGACTTCCCGTATCGACTATGATTTAGAAAAAGCATTCGCCACCTTCACATCATGAAATTTTTTCAAAGAGAAAGATCGCGAAGATATCGCAAACAGAAGATAAATGTAAACATTAAATTCAATAAAAAAAATCATTTCTCAAGTATCACTAAGAGAGGCAAGGAATCTAACACCAAAAAGTACCACAGAACCGAAGAATCAAGGGTAATCACTTAAAAAACGCCCCAAATTGTGAAAGCAATGTGATCAATATCAAAACGTGACCCCAAAACATGAGAGGCAAGGAGACTCATCAAAAAGTATCTCGAAATATATAGTAAGTGAGCAAAACCATCCAGTGATCCCAGATCTGAAACGAGATGCGGTCCAATACTATGACAGGGCTATGTCCGTGTGAATATAGTAGGAGACGCTGTAAATGACTGAGTTGCG
>NC_046662.1:137412324-137416886 GCF_010883055.1 Belonocnema kinseyi
CATGCAGGATAGAGGCTGGGCGGTGGCGAATGGTGCAATAGCAGGGTACAAAAAGGAGAATACACTTATGTGAGTAAGAAGAGGGTATCGGTGATAGACTGTGTGATCATGAGTATGCAAGGGCGGGAGTACGGAGGGATCTTCGCAGTGGAAGGGAGTGAAAGTCGGTGGAAGAGATATAAGAGGATCTGAATGAAATAGTTCAAGGGTGTATGCAACGGAAAGTACTAATAAAAAATAAAAAAAGAATGGTAAATCTGTGGTGGGATAGGAAATGCAAAATGTTGAAAAGAAAGGTGAAAAGTAGGTACAGGAGGTAGAAAGATGGAACTGTGAGAAGGAAGGAGTACGTAAAAATGAGAAAGGAGTTTTGGCTGATGTGCAAGAATAAATAGCAGAAACAAGAAAAAGATCTATATGAAGAGTTGAGAAGTGTTAAGACATAAGGGGCCGTGTAGAAGATAATTAATATGTTAAGGAAAGTTAGGGTAGGGGATATGTAAGAAGATAGGGAACGAAGTATGGAGGGTATTTTTTAAAGATTCATTTTAGGGATCACATACACGGAAGAGAGATAAAAAAATTAGAAGAACGAGAGAGGTAGATGGAGAGTAGCTGAATAACGAGGTGATAAAGAAGCAGATGAGGAAGTTGAAAGCGTCTAAGGCAGCAGGTCTGGGCGGCGTAGAGAACGAACCGTGGATGTTTGAAAGCAAATATAAGGGAGAGACTGAAGGAGGCAGTCAAAAAGTATGGATGGGGGAGGGATTCGCAAGAGTGTAAAGGGACGCGTCGATCGTACCACTGTATTAAAAAGAGGATAGGTAAAAGCAGTTAAATTGAAGAGGAATTACGTTAATGAATACAGCATACAAAATATACGCGATCGTGTTGGCAGGTAGGCTGCGGGAGGATGTTGAAGGGAAAGGAATACTGCCAGAGATGCAGACGGGCTTTAGGGAGGGAAGGCGTACTATCGATAATATTTAAGTTTTGCAGCACGTGGTAAATAGTGAAATAGCTAAAAAGGGTACAAAAGTGTGCGCGTTTTTTGTAGATCTAAAGGTTGCGTTCACTTCGGTGGATAGTGGGAGGTTATGGGAGGCGATGGAAAAGATGGGAGTGGAGATAGGCCTGGTTGAGAGGGTAATGAAGGTCTATGAGGAGGCGAAATATAGAGTAATAGGAGAGGAGGGAATCTTGGAGGGTTTCTGGATGAATAGGAGGTTAAGGCAAGCGTGTCCGCTTAGTCTTATGCTTTTTTCAATTTTATTCGCGGATATGTTAAGTAAGCTTGCGGCCCGAGTGGTAGGAGAAGTAAGGGTAGGAGGAATCAGGATATGGTCACTCAGATACGCAGATGACATAGTGCTGCTAGCAAAGAGCGAAGAGGCGTTAAAGAAGATGATGAAGAATTGAGAAGATACATGGTCAAAAATAGGTTAAAGTTAAATTCAGACAACGTGAAGTTATGATGTTCCGAAAAGAGGTAGGAGGGATAAGGGATGGGAGTGGAAATGGAAGGGAAAAGCGCTGCAGGAGGTAAAAGATCAAGGAAGTCAGAAACTTATTGCGAGAATGAGAAGCTGATGCATGGAGGATTATAATAGGTTCTGCCTTTCTAAAAAGAAAAGGATGTGGGAATTGCGCGGGAAGAGGGATGCAAAAATTGAATTACTGTTAGGAGGAGTGTGAAAAGGTGAAGAGGAGTGGAATAAGCATGGAGGTATGGTTGCATGAAAGGGGAGAGAAAAGGGCAGTAACATGAGTGCAGGGGGTATTGAGTAAGTTGGAGTAAAAGAGAAGGAGGAAGAGAAATGGAGAAGAATAGATTGTGACTGAGCGAGGAATCCGGTGTAAGAAAATGGTAAATACTGTAAATAGTACATAAGTATTAGGTATGAGTCTTGGAGGCAGATGCTGACAATACGAGGCCAGGAGAGAAAGTAGTGATCTGCATGCAAGGCGAGGTGAGGCGAGGGAAGGAAGACTAAGCTATTAAAGCGAGTGGCTCAGAGATAATGTGTGGATGGATGTTAGTTTTAAAGAAGTACTTATAAGAAAATTCTGTAAGAAATGAAAGATTAAGTAAGTCAATTTTTCAAGGCCAGCAGGCCGAAAAATAAACTTTTATCTATCTAATATATATACTTCACATCCTTCAAAATTTTAGAATTTTATAAAAAATAAAGGTTTTTATGATTCACTTTCAAAAATATCGATTTTTTAAACAAAATTTTGTTAAGAAGTTTCGTAAATTGCTTCGTTTTCTTTTGCGGGAGACGATTGATCATCCTGAAGGCTCCGCAGAAGAAAAACTAATTTTAAGTTTGTATTTCTGTATTTTGATTCGTGAAATCAGATTCCAAAGGGCCAAATTGTAGTATTAATGGACCTCTTTCAATGTTGTTAAAGGAGTGCACTTAGTGTAAATGATTGTCAAGATACAAGGGCCTGAATTTTCGACGATTTACTCCAAATGCTAAGTTTCAATTGTACATACTCCTGATAGAGTTATCAATTTTTATATTTTTATGAGGCTTTTAAAAATATATTTTAACAAAGTTCAGATAAAAAAAAATTGTTTAACACTACAAAAATTATCTCACCATGATTTTTCATTACAAAAACATTTGTGAACTTTACTCAAAATGTTTCGTGTTTTCTTTTTTTATAAAGTAAGCTAGAAAAAAGCTTGTTCTTCTGTTAAAGAACGCTTCACTAAGGAAATGGTATTGCAAGTTTTGATTGAGTTGTAGAAGATCATAACAAGGCAGGTTTCCTGCGCCAACAAGTCACAGCGCTACCAGGACTGCTAGAGTCTCTCAGTGGTTCAAATTACACAGGCCCACAAAAAAAGTTGTCTGCATGAGACAAGTGATTAGGATAGCCTTATGGATTTTGAGCCGCAGAATCCGAATCTGACCTCAGAATTTCTCCTTCATGTCTCAGTTTTCCTCTACATGCAAGAACTATGGAAAAACCTAGGGATTTTCTAGTCACACAGGGCATACAAAAATTTGTCTGCACGAAACAAATGACCAGGCTACTCTTATGCACTTTGAGTCGCTGAATCCAAATCTGGTCTTAGAATTTCCTAGAAGTGAAATTAAAGGTTTTTGTTCTTTTTTTCCGTGTAAATCTATATAATCTAAGAAATATCTTTAATTTCTCTAGAAATAATAAAATAATTACCGACTGTGGTGGATGGTTTCAGTGATCCCAGATCTGAAACGAGATGCGGTCCAATACTATGACAGGACTGTCAATACTATGAAACTGACAATCAATCAATACCATTTTTGGTTAAGAAATCATGTGTTTTGTTAAAAGGTCGTCTTTCTTTGTAAAAATTAAATTGTTTTATGGAAAATTTATACTTTTTGATTAAAAATTACATTTTTCGGTTGAATTATGAACTATAAATATGTTTTGGTTGTAAAGTCGTTCTGTTGTAAATGCAAATATATTGTTAAAAATTAAAATTATAAGTTTTGGGTGGAAATACTCTTTTGGTTTTTAAAATTAAATAATTTCGTTGAAAGTTCATGTATTTTGTTGGAAATTGACCTTATTTAGTATAAATTT
Organism: Belonocnema kinseyi; assembly: GCF_010883055.1. Taxonomy (NCBI): domain Eukaryota; kingdom Metazoa; phylum Arthropoda; class Insecta; order Hymenoptera; family Cynipidae; genus Belonocnema; species Belonocnema kinseyi. The sequence continues at coordinate 137,415,913 of NC_046662.1, forward strand.
AATCCTTTTGGTTGAAAATTTTATCATTTTTTGTCAAAAATGCAATTGTTTGGTTAAAATATCAACTGTACATCTTTTTGGGTTTGAAAGTCGATTATTTCACTAAGAGTTGAACTACTTTTTCAAAAAAAAATACGTTTTAAACAAGGTTTTTTAATTATGATTGAAAATTTAACTATTTGGTTGAAAGTTTAACTCTTTCATTGAAAACTCATATTTTTCGCTTAAAAATTTTAATTTTTTGTAGATAATTCGTCTTTTTTACTTTGAGATTAAATAATTTCTTTAAAAATTCATGTATTTTGTTTAAGATTTGTCTTTTTTTGTAGATTATCAATTTTCTTGGTAGAAAATTCATCTGATTGGTCGAAAATTTAACAACTTTGTTTAAAATTAATTTTTTCTTTAAAAAATTATTTCTCTTTATCTGAAAATGTAACTATTATATGATTGATTAAAAATTAATCGTTTATATTGGTTAAGTTGGAACATCATGTTTTTTGTATAGAACATGAATCTTCTTGGTCCAAAATTCACCTTTTCTCTTGAAAATTTAACAATTTTGTTGAAAATTCGTCTTTTTGTCTTGTTCAATTCAATTTTTTAGCACAGTTTTTATCTGGAAATTGTACTATTCCATTTTTGTTTGAAACTTTATTCTGTACATTTTATTAGTTAAAACACCAATTATTTGATAGAAAATTAGTTTATTTTGTTGAAAAGTAAACTTTTGGGTTGAAAATTGATTTATTGTGTTGATTAGATTTTTTTCCTAAAATTAAAAAAACTGCAAAATAAAAAAATTTCCTTAAAATCGTCCTGATTCCTTTTTTTAGTTTTTAAAATCTTTTCAAATACTTACTTAAAATTATTTTTTCAAACTAAAAAATCATTTTCAATTTTCTTAGCAATCACAACAATTTTTGTTATTCTTTTTGAATATTTTACAATTCTCAAAAGCTTTTTTTTAAATC
>NC_046662.1:137416986-137418896 GCF_010883055.1 Belonocnema kinseyi
TTTGAAAATTAAAATTCGAAAATTTTTTCTAAAGCCTCCAGGGGACTTCGTTTTCGGACGAAAAAATTTTATGTGCCCTTATTGCATCCGGACCCACAATTGGGGGAAACCTGCAGTCATATCAAAAGCAAAGAAAAACTTTGCTTGTCCAAATTGGTCGAGAATATCATCGATGCGTAAGTGTAAATTTTCTGTTGGCAACTTTTATTGTGGGTAACTTATGTGATCTCAGATTCACTATTTCCTCTGAATTCAGCGTAATTTCGTGCTCTATTAGTTGTGTAAATGTAAATGGTTCTCCAGGTAGTGTAAAGACTTCATCATGTGTTGCAACAATTTTGTCAAATTAAAGACTTTATGTGATTTAACTGCATAATTTTCTGAAGTTCTAAAATTCTATGAGATCCTTTGAAGCCTGTGGCACATTCTATCTACCCCCTTTTAAATTAGTCTCGTTTCGAGACTGTTTATTCAGGATTTTCGCGTAGTTTATTTCCTCTGAAATTTTAAACGGAGTTGATTTGTCGTTATAAAATGTTACCCATAATTCGCCTTGATAAATAGAGTAAATTTCATCTGCGATATGTTTTTCTCCTTCGATCCATACGCTTGAATTTATATTTTTGACTTGGATAAGGCATACTTGCCCGGAAGTTTTCCACACTTGTGACATTTTATTTTCATTCTGTTAGCTAGTGACATCAATTGATTTGGGACTTTCGGAGTTGTATTTTCTTGCAATCTGGATTGTGTATTTGCCGTTCTGAATTCCCTCTCAGGATACTTTTGAGATTCACGTGTCAATGCTCTTGGTGGACTCTCTTTTAACCAAGTTTCCTTGTCAGTAACCATATTCTGTGCTTCCCCGATATTTGATGATTTTTAGGTTTTAATCTGCAAGTTTATTTCCCATATTAGATTCATCAGGTATTTCTGAAGGCACTGAATTTTATCAATGTCTAGAGCAATTCTTCTTTTCACAGGTCCTTCATGTGAGGATTGAACCGCATCCTTAAGTTCGTTCATAACTCCGCTGAATCGGACACTAAAATTCTGAGATGTTTCAGCCGCTCCTTGTACATAGCTTTCCAACTCACTTCTCAAATAACTGAACCCACTGGTTTTAAATTTACCCGTAGGCCTTCATATAAATCCTAATCTGGTTGGCTGCACTGTTGCTAATTCTCTGTACTTCCTGATAAATTCCTCAACACCGGCATCGTCTTGCTCATTTAGCGGCTTAATAGCTCGAATAGAGTCGCGAGCCGGGATATTACGAGGGTGAATCAAATATTAACCGGAATTCTTTTTTAATATTTATTTATTTATAAAACAATACAAAAATACTATTGATTATTTTTCTACATAGTCTCCTTCACGCTCTACACATTTTTTCCAGCGGTTTGGAAGCTTGTTAATTCCTTGCTCGTAGAAACTTTGAGGTCGAGTCATCAACCAATTGCGCACGAATTCCTCAACATCTTGATCGTTGTCAAATCGCAATCCTCCAAGTGCATCTTTCATGCGCGCAAACAAATGATAGTCACAGGGTGACAAATCTGGGCTGTATGGAGGATGCTCAAGGGTTTCCCAATGCATATCCTCCAGTCGGGTGTTTTTTTGATCTTCGTTCAATAACTTCGGGACCCATCGGGCACAGATTTTTTTGAAACCAAGATGATTTTTAATGATTGTTTGAGCGCTTTCATAGCTAATGCCCACCTGTAAAGCGATTTCATGAATAATGAACCGCCTGTCACTTTCAATGAGGTCACGAACTGCACCAATGTTATCGCCAGAGACACTAGATCTTGGACGTCGATTATGACTCACATTTTCCACACTTTCTCGTCCACTCTTAAACTTTTTGGCCCAATCAAACACTTGGGTTTTAGACAGAGTATCATCCC
>NC_046662.1:137418996-137426268 GCF_010883055.1 Belonocnema kinseyi
AATACACTACATTACAAGAACCTACACTGTGAGAGTGCTTGCGATTGGCTAAGAAAAGTATTTGTAAAATTCCGGTTTATATTTGATCCACCCTCGTATCATCGGTTAGGTTTCTGTCATATTCCGTCCTTTTCTGCTCTCGTGGGTTCCCTTCCAAGGAATCGTGCTGTTTGACGCACGTTGCCTTGGTCGCTTTCTTAGTAGCTTTCTCTTTCCCATCCTTCCGCTAGTGTGAACCATGGGGGTGAAACGGGTCAGTGGAAGGGGAGAAATGCTGGCAACGCAAAACTGCTGTGATCAATTCAACGACTATTTTTGCAATTGTTCACAGATCAGCGTAGTACGTCAGTTTGTAACTGTCAAATTTGCTAACCTTCGCAAACTCTTTGCGGAGGTTAAAAATATAACAAATTAGTTCTTTACACTTTATTAAATGGTTACAAAATACGGAAATCCTTAGTGAACTTTCTGAAGTACAACATAATCTACGATAATAGTTATTTGCTAATGATGAATTATCGAATCGTCAAACTGAGTGTTAACTCACTGGAAACATAACCTTTAATCTTGTCAATGATGAAAGTGATATAATTAAAAGATTATCTGTAAATGCCATGATTAGAAATTAGCGAAAATAAAAAGTGTAAAAAGAAGTTAAAATGATGGAGAATTATGAGAACATAACATTCGTAAACGTTGCGGGGTGGATTGCATCGGGTGCAATGACTTTCGGCGTAGTGGTGCCGTACATTCCATAATATAGACAAATTAAAGAAAAACAAGATGCTGAGGGATTTTCACTTGATGTACGAGGTGTGTTCAAAAAGTAAGGTGACTTTTCAATTTTCGCGGGCTCCGTACATTCAAGTTTTAAATTTTTTATTTTTTTGTGTTGGTACACTGTTCACGGTCATATTTTCACAGTTTTGACTATATAGCTTGTGTACAAGGTGTTCCAAGAAGGCCGAGAGGATGTCGAAGACGAACCTCGCCCTGGACGTCCCAGCACGTCAACAGCAGATGAAAACGTGTTCAAGCAGTGGAAGAAATGGTGTTGAAAAATCGCCGAATTACTACCAGAGAAGTTGCTAAAGATGTTAGCATATCGGTTGGCTCATGCCATGCTATCCTTTCGGACGTTTTGGGCATGAGACGTGTGTCAGCGAAATTTGTTCCAAAACTGCTTATTTTTGATAAAAAAATTCGTCCAAAAACAGCACCACAGTCATGCCTTTGCCTTCATATTCACCGGAATTGGCCCCCATTGACTTGTTTCTTTTCCCAAAACTGAAGAAACCCATGAAAGTACATCGATTTTCAACGATTGAGGAGATATAAACTGCATCGCTGAAAGAACTCAAGATTGGAAAAAGCGTTGGCACAAGTGTATTATATCTGAGGAGGATTACTTTGAAGGGGACAGCATAAATATTGAGGAATAAATGAATATTTTTTGAGAAAACCATAAAGTCACCTTATTTTTTTAATACACCTCGTATGTTTGGCTATCCTCGTTGCTAATACTCTCCGAACCCTCTTTTGGTAAGTACAGAAAAAATTGACTTAAATTCAGATAATTAAGTTTTCAAAAAGAACGAGAAAATTTGAAATATTGTGTCGTATATCTGAAAATGAGAAACATTCTTTTTCTTAGTTTTATTCAACATGAGTCATTCACTAATCATGCCTAATCGCTTATCCATTAAAAATATAAAGATTCATTTAAATATAGTTAAGGTTGAAATGTAAACTGTTTTGTCGAAAATGTGTCCCTTTTTGAAAAAAATTCAACAAGTTGGCAGAAAATTTCAAAATTTGGCAGGAAAATCAACCATTTGGTTCAAAATTAAACTATTCCGTAGAATATTTGATTTTCTAAATTGAAATTTTTTTTAATGAATATTGACATTCCATTTTTTGTTAAGAAGTGATCTTTTAAAAACTATAAATCTTAATTATTGCTAAAAGAATCGTATATTCCGTTAGAAAGTTAATATTTTTGGTTGCAAATTCAACCTTTTAAACAAATATTTATGCATTTTGTTGAAAGTATGTTTTTATTTTTTGTAGAAAATCAATATTTTCATTAAAAATGCAACTATTTGGTTGAAAATTAATCTATTTTTTTTTCATTTGGAATATTTATGTGCTTTGTTGAAAATTCTTCTGTTTTGATTAAACTGAATTGTTTTTTATTTAAACTAAAAAATTTGTTTGTTGAAATAGCAAGTATTATATTTTTTATAGAAAATTCATATTTTTAGATTGAAACAATTTGTTCAAAATTAACTTTTTTGGGTTTAAGATTCATATTTTCAGTTGACAATTCTTTTTTTTTAATTACAAATGAATTTTTGGTGACTGGGAATTTAAATATTTTATTAAAAATTTAATAGGTTGAAAACATATTTTTTGTTAAAAATTAATTTTCTGGGTTTAAAAACTAAACTACTTTGTGAATTATTCATTTTTGTTGTTAAATTTTCAACATTTTATTTAACAATGCATCTCTTCGGTTGAAAATTGAAATACTTTGTAAAAAGTTTCCTATCTTGGAATAAACATTGACTGTTTGAATTGAAAATTTAATTATTTGTTTAAAAAAATTTTTTACTAATCAAAATGTATCTATCTCATTGTTATTAAAAAAATAATGGTTAGATTTTTAAAACCTTTTATTGTTCAAAAACAAACAGTCGAAAATAACAAAAAATACGAATTAAAAAAAAATGAATTTTTAATTTAAACAGATTTAAACAAAATTGATTTTCTACCAATAAATACGATTTTTGTAGAAAACACATTAGTTTACAACTTCAAAATATTAATTTTCGACAAAAAATCGAATAGTTAAAATTCCAGTTGAGAAAAATTAATTAAAAAAAAACGAATTTTCTACCAAACATTTGCATTTTCCACCCGGAAATACTAATTTTTAACAAAAAATGTAATAGCTAATATTCAAACCAAAAAAAATTTGTATTTTAAATAAAAAATAGTTGAATAAGCAAAAAATAAAACAAAACAAATAAGAAAAAAAGACGATTTTTCTATAAAAAATACCTGAATTTACAACCATTCAGTGAAATTTTTTTAATAGAAGACGAATTTTCAACAAAATATTTTACATACATTTTCATCCGAATAGTTGAATTTTCTAAAAATTACATAAATTTTCATCTACATATTCTGAACAATCGATGTGATGTTAGTCACAATTTTATTTCATTAATTTTCAATTTATGTTTTTTCGTTTGTAAATACTTTTCACTAAAGCGTTGAATTTTTTATTTAAAGAAATATATTTTTTTACCAAAAATTTAACAACAAATTTGATTTTGAAAAAAAATTGCCAATAAAAACATAAATAATAAAATTTTAAGATGAAAAAATTAATGTTCAAACAACTGGACAAATTTTCAGCTGAAACTATGGAATATTTAATTGGAATGAGTTAAATTTCCAGTAAAAAAAATTGTTTTCCACAAAAAAAAACCATTTTCAATTAAAAAGTTAGAATTCCCAACAAAGTCATCAATTTTCAATTAAATTATAAATCTTCAAAAGATTAATTTTCAACTAAAAAATATTTTTTTTTCAACGAAAAGTTGAATAGTGAATTCAATTTTTTAAATTTTATAATAGAAAAACGAAATGTTTTCTAAAATATAAATAAACATTTATTGTAAATTTCAAGGAATTATGAGCTGAAATGAATTTAATTCAAAGCAAACATGATCAGGATGTTTACTTACGTAGGAAACTCTGAAACTTTTTATATTCCTAGCAAAATTTATTTTTAATTTTAGTAAAGAAATAAAAAAAGAATTACTATCATAATAATTTTTTATTTGTAAATTTAACTATTTTATTCTTGGTTTAAAAATTATATTTTTAGTTGAAAATTCAACTATTTGTTGAAAATTAATTTGATTGATTTAAATATTCATGTATTGTGTTGAAAATTTGTATTTTCTTAGTAGAAAGTTAATCTTTTTGTTTACAATTTTATTTTCTTCTTTAAGAATTCAGTTAAAGATATCGATATATTATGACTACTAATGCTGCAATGTTATACTCATAAGTAGCATGTAACTAAAACCAAACTAACTACACGTATAACTAGCAATGCTGTGATATTATAAGCATAATTAAGCAATAACTTATACCAAAGTACCTACAAGTGTGATAACTAATGTTGCGATATTATAATAAGTGTTTAATATATAAGTATAATAATTTAAATATTTAATATAGAACGATCGCTGGCGTTATTTTCCATAATGTCTCCTCCGAATCGAAAAGTAACGCGGTCATGCAAATTTCCTGGCTGCGAAAAGAAATGCTACACTCCAATTAATGAAAATATAAAAAATCCACGCTTTCATAGTTTTCCACGAGATGATAAAAATAAAAAAGCGTGGAAAATTGCCTGTCAGATAGAGAGTTCCGTAAATTGTTTAAATTTTTACGTTGGTGATAATCATTTTACCGAAGATAATTATATTAACCATCTTAAGTAAAGATTCAAATTTAACGCAGTACCAACTGCTTCGAAGAAAGGTGAACATGAAAAAAGCACAGAGCCTTCTCAACCAACATTTCATGCCCAATCTTCAAGCACTGGTCTTTACACTCATACTTCTGCATTATGTGATATTACAAATTGTAACTCTAAACATAATTGCCATCATCAATCATCGAATATTTCCTCTAATAAAAGTGAGTGTTCTCATTTTTCTAAAAAAACAAACTTCTCGGAAGACCTTAAGGAACAATCATCAAATTGTAACCTTCCATATAATAATTCTATACCTACTGATTACATCAGCGAGTCGGCCTTGTTGTTAATAAAAAATACTTATTATTTCCTGTGTACATTTTTTCGAGATAATGGGAACGAATGCTCTTTACAGGACATTTTTTTAGAATGGTTTCAAAAAAACTGTTCTGCTTATCATGCTTTCTGAAAATATCATTCTTGCGAGAAACTAATTGTAGAAGAATGTTTCCATATGATAATCAGAAAATTCGTAAAAGAAAATAAAGTAATTGAAGGGGTATCTGTTCCAGAACCTGAAGTTCCTCATGTGCCTGATATACCACAGGATCTTGAATTTCCACCTATTTCTTCAAAACTCTCCACTGCACATGATAAGAAAATTAGAAAGTTCATTGAATCAAAAAATTAAGTGAAATAGAAAAATTCTGAATATATGATACAAGGATTACCATTTTTTTTTAATTTTAGTATTAATTCGAGAAAATTTAATTTTTTGGAATGAAAATTATTTTAAATATTTTCAGGAATCTTAACAAAACAATTTTTAAACTTTAAAAAATATTTCAACAATTTTTTCAATTATGAGGGTGAGTGGATGCAGAATAGGCAGAAAGTGCGGAGATCGAGTGTAAAGGAAGAAGGATGAGTGAAGGCAAAGGTGTGAAGGGTGAAAGTGAGTGGTTTGAGGTGAAAATTTGGAGCTTGTGAAGTTTTTGAGGTTAGGAGTGAAAAAATAGTTGCTTGGTCAGGGGGGAAAGAGGTAGGAAATAAAGGCGGGAAACGTCACAGAGCTTTGGGTAAGGTAGGATGCCGACGACGCAAAGTCCACAAACTGGCGCCAGAGGGCAACAGTTCCTGGACGATCGCACAGAGCAGAAAACCGTAGTGGCTGCAACAGCTGACGCGCTGAAAGCATTATAAGTGGGGGGATGGGTGACGTTGATCGCAGTGACAGCAGCGGTGATGAAAGTGCCGAGGAGTCGACCCGGGTGGGGAGGGTAGCGGATTCAGGTAAGGGCAAGCAACGGGGAAGGCCCTCAAATTTACAGCGCCTTAAAAGTTAGGCAACGCGGGTTCGAACAGAAGTCTGGACGAATGGCAAAAAAAGGCAAGCGCGACTAGCAGTGAAGGGGAGGAAAAAAGGAAAAGATTGGCTGGGGAAGATGAGGTAGAAAGGGACCAGGAGAACAAGAGAGTGAGAATTAAAAGGAAAGCACCAGAGTGAGAGGGGGGGTGAGGGAATGTTTGAAAAATTGGAAGCTCTCATTAAAGGCTTTAGAGAGGAAACAAGAAAGAGATTGGATGAAATGAATAGGGATATGAATAGGCAGGGAACTGATGTAAGGGGGGAAGTGAAAAAGGTCAGAGAAAAATGGGAAGAAGGGGATAAACGTTGGAAGGAGGATAAAGACAAGGTTTGGGGTAAGCTAAGAGAGCATTGAGAATAGACAGAGAGAGGTTGACGAACAGAGATCTAGAGAAATAAAGCAGTTGGAAGAGCGGGTATCCAGTCTAGAAATTAGGAATGAGCATATGGGGGAAAAACAGAAAACGAGGAAATAGTTCAAGGGAATGAAAAGAACGTCCGAAGTGAGAATGAAAGATTGAAGAAAAGACTCAGTGAGATCGAAAGAAGATTAGAAGGGGAAGAAAGGGCAAAGAGGAAAAATAACATAGTAGTCCAGAGAATAAAAGTGGAGAGTGAAACAGGAGAAGTGGAAATAACAAATATTTTTTGACATATTAGAGTGCAGGTAAGGGTAGAAGAAATCAAGAGATTAGGAGGGTCAAAAGAAGGAAAGGAAGGAATGTTTCTAGTAATAGTGGGGACTGAGGAGGAGAAAAAGAAAATCATGGAGAGAAAAAAATTATTGAGAGGAAGAAGGGAAAGAATTGAAGAAGATCTGACATGGAGGGAGAGGAAAAGGAGATGGCAAATAGAGCAGAGGACTTGGGTAGAGAGGAAAAAGGGCCATATGGTATGGATAGGGAGAGACAGGTTATGGATAAATGGGGAGGAATGGTGCTGGGATGAAGAATTAGAAGAATTAAGGAAAAAAGGAAAAAGTCTTGAGAAAGGTAGGGGGAAGGGAGACGAAAAAGAGGCTGGAAATAAATCAGAGGGGTTTCCAAGCGGCAAAGGGGAAACAAAGGAAAGAGGAAAGAAGAGGGAGGGGAATAGAGAAACGTGAAAATAGCTTTCTGGAACGTATCAGGTTTGAAGAACAAGAACAAAGGATTCTGGGAGGAGTTAGAAAAGTGGGATGTGATTATGATGAGTGAAACTTGGGCAGATGAGAAGGACTGGAAGGGAATAAAAAAGATGTTACCGGAAGTTTATGTGTGGACAATGCAAGAAGCAAGAAAGGAACACGTTAAAGCGAGAAGGATGGGCGGCATGGTGTCAGGGGTGAAAAAAGAATTAGCAGTAAAAGGGAGAAAAGATGGGAACATGGAGGAAAAGGATGGAACAATGATAAGAAAAATTA
>NC_046662.1:137426368-137434718 GCF_010883055.1 Belonocnema kinseyi
GTGTATGTATACACACACGCAAATATATACATATATTATTAATGATAATATTATAATTATTTTATGTTATAATAGTCTTATTAATAATTTATACCTTGTACAAAAAATAAGCTTTTTTTCAAACAGGTTTTTTAATTATGGTTGAAAATTTAACTGTTTGGTGGAAAGTTTAACTTTTTGATTGAAGTCTCATATTTTTCGCTTAAAAAATTCAACTTTTTGTAGATAATTCGTCCTCTTGACTTTAAATATAAATGATTTCTTTGAAAATTCATGTATTTTGTTTAAAATTTGCCTTTTTATAGAACATTAATCTTCTTGGTCAAAAATTCACCTTCTCCCTTAAAAATTTAACAATTTTGTTGAAAATTAGTTTTTTTTCTTGTTCAATTCAATTTTTTATCACAGTTTTTATCTGGAAATTGAATTAGTCCATTCTTAGTTGAAACTGTATCCTGTACATTGTATTAGTTGAAACACGAATTATTTGATAGAAAATTAATTTATTTGTTTTCGATTATGATTTTTTTTAATTGAAATAATTTTAAAATAAAATGTTTTAAATTTAATTTAAGGTATTAAAAATGGAAAAACAATTGATTTTACAAGATCATTCTGAATCCGTTCAAAATCAAAGAATTAATAGATATTTGTTTATAAAATTATTTTCAATAATGACTTCAAATATTATTTCAGTCTACACAAATTTTATTTTTAATCCATTCAATTTGAAATTTTTTAATTAAAAAAAGAAAAATTCGTTAATTATCAGCAATATTTGACCGTTCATTTAAAACAATCCATTACAAACAACTGTTAAAAACTATAAAAATTTGAACATAATTCTTCGAAATAGAAAGCCTTGAATTGTTAAATTTGTAATAAGCTAAATTTTAAGTTTGAACGCTACAATTTTAATTAAAAAAAAGATTCAACATTAATTTAAAACTTGAAATTATTTCAAAGAATTTGAAACACGATGTAGATTTTTGCAGATTTAAAAAAATTAAGCTTTTTGAGAATTACAAAATATTTAAAAAGAATAACAAAAATTGTTGTGATTGATAAGAAAATTGAATATGATTTTTCATTTTGAAAAATTAATTTTAACTGAGTATTTGAAAGATTTTAGAAAATTAAAAAAAAAAGAATCAGGACGATCTTAAGGCAATTTTTTTATTTTGCAGTTTTTTTAATTTTAGGAAAAAATCTAATTAACAAAATATATCAATTTTCAGCCCAAAAGTTTACTTTTTAACAACATAAATTAATTTTCTATCAAATAATTGGTGTTTTAACTAATACAATGTACAGGATAAAGTTTCAACTAAAAATGGAATAGTATAATTTCCAGATGAAAACTGTGATAAAAAATTGAATTGGACAAGAAAAAAAACAACTAATTTTTAACAAAATTGTTAAATTTTCAGGGGAAAAGATGAATTTTTGACCAAGAAGATTAATGTTCTATAAACAAACGATTTTCCAATTTAACCAATATATACGATTAATTTTTAATTAATCCTATAATAGTTACATTTTCAGATAAAGATAAATAATTTGTATGATCTGTCGATCTAGTAAACTTAGTTAATCATTGATTCAAGTTGAGAAAATAATTGTTTAAACAATTCACTATTATTTTTAAGAATATTATCTCATTTTCTTATATTTTCATTTTCAAAACATTTGTTTTTTTCAATTGAAATAAGGCAAATATTACTAAAATTTAACAAACTTAATAGTTTAAACAAACTATTATTGTTCATACCTCTCTACTCCTATAGTAATGCTGCACAGTTGAGGTTTCTTCCAAATAATATCCACTTTTTTCACTGTTTAACTAAATTGAGGAGATGATTAAAGCAAATTAACGAAAAACATTGTTTGGTCCACTTATCACTTGAACTGATCTAATAATTAATTTTGAGTAAAAAATGAATTGCTTAAACAATTTATGATTGTTCATAAATATTTTATCTTCAAGTAGAACCAGAGAGTTATGATGTTTTATGCAAATTTTAACTTTTCTATGAGTTTTTATGTTCTGAAAAAATAATAACAAAAATCAGAGCTGATAATTTTGTAAAAACATCTTTCTTTATTGTTTATTGTTTATAATTTAGATAAAACTGCATCTATCGAGCTTTACTGTAGGAGAAAATAATTAAAAATAATAATTTGTTTAAATAATTGTTTTTATCAATTAGTTAATTAATTATGAACTCACTCGTATTGGTAAATTAAAAACGTGTTAAATCTAAAAAAAGCTTTCTAGCATTATTCTAAGAGAAGAACTTCATAATTAATAATAAATGTTTCAAACATTTATCTTTGTTAAATTTAATTTATTATTGCCTCCAACTGAAAAGTTGAAAAAATCGAATATTCTACAAAAAAAGCGTACCTGTAAATATAATTTTTTTTAACACAATCATTTTTTTGTAGATTCAAACTAAATAACGGGCGATATACTCACATATATACCTCATGTTTGTCTTTTTAGCATTTTACAGCATAGAAATTTAAAAATCACAGTTTTTATTTAAAACTTGTCCTAGACTCTAGTAATGTTGATCAAAATTGCGTAGAACATACAGAAAAATTGTAATTGATACGCAAAGCTGATATCAAAATTTATTTATCGTAGTTCTCTTGGTAAAATTTTCTACGTTAACACTACCAAAAATGTATTACGTTTTAAATGCTACGATTTCTTAGCCTACAGGTCAAACTTCGATTTCCTATATCGTTTGACTTTATTCATTTTTTACTGCAGTAGGAGAAAAATCTGTAAAATTCTACAATTATCATCGTATTTTAGGTCCCTAATTACATTTCTATATTTTAAAAAACATTTTTGTTGCGATTTAAAAAGACATATTTTGTTAGTTTTTAACATGAAAAAAGTAGTTTTTTAATTTTAATCCATAAGAAAAATGAATTTCAATTCGATGAACTAGAAATTGTAAAATTATAGATTTAGTTGATAAATAGTACAAATAAAAACCTAAAAAAGTTTTATAATCTTAGCCAATAAAATTTTCGTTTTTTTTTAAATGCGCAATTACAGAACAAAAAATTGTATTTAAATTTTAAAACAGTCTTTTCCAAAAAAACTTGTTAGCCAAATATTTACGATATTTTAATTTTCACTTTTGATATTGTATTCTTTTATGGAAAAGCGAAGTTAAATCTTAAAGTAAAAATTTAATTTCCGGCCACATGTCTTATTCATAATATTCGCAAAGTGTAACGTAAGAGACTTGTTACAATAATTAGCCTAAATTAATCAAATGCATTCAAGATATCGTCGGCAAAATGACAGAAGGACATATCTGAGAATTTGGGCATTTTGAATTGCATTCACCTTAGATACCATATCACGCGCATCTGCAATTTTTAGGGTATTAGATATTGTGCAAATATCTTGTGGCTATCAAGTTGTTGATAATTGGTTTAAAAATTTACGTCAGGTGATTTTTCGGACACCTGAGAACTTCTAATCGTTGTTATTGTGGTTAATATTTATGTTGTCGCTGGTATAACGATCTCTTGTTTAACAGAATATGAATTTTAAATATCTGAAGCTTGCTGGTTTTTGAGAATATTACAAATTTATTAATAAATTTTTTGATGATTTGAGGAGTAAAACAATGTTGTTTTAAAAATAAAGTGAATCAAACAAAAACATCTGCTATGCGAAAAGTTTGCTAAGTAAAGCTATACAAATTTCTAGAATCAATGTTGTTCAAGTCATTTTGAATCAAATATTCAAAACAAATATATAAAAAACATACTTTTAAAGTGCTCTACACACATTTTTCAATTAATATAAAAACACAGTATAGATTATACATCTTGGTGATATTATATTTGACCATCAATCTCCATACGCGACAGTTTCTTATTAAAATCATGTTTCTCATTACATTCAATCCAACCAAGTTTTATAATGTCTAATGTGGCTTCTCAAAATTGATTTAAAAATCTATGTCGGGTACATTATTACAAGATTTTTTTTGTACTTTACAATTAATATTTTGTTACATAATATTTACAAGGAAGGTTACCCAAATGTCTGCCTCAGATTTGATTCGCTTCGAAGTATGTTTCACGTATTTTTTTATGTGTGCCCAAATTCATATTTTCGAGGTGAAGTCACCATTCCAAGTTTTTGAATAATTACTTAAGAAGGAAAATTTTTATTAAAATGAATCATTTAAAAGGCAGTGTAAACTTGGTTTAGACTGACATTATGTTATTATATTGCATTGAAATAATAATTTTTTAACCAACAGGTTAAGCGGGATAATTCTGAATTCCTTGAATTCAATAAAAACATTGAATTCGTTGAATATCTTGAATTGTATGAATGCCTAATATTAAATGAATGCCTTGCATTTGCTGAATGCCCCGAATGCTCTGTATCCCTTAAATTCAATGTCTTCCTTGAATTCTCCGAATTCCTAGAATTTTCTGAATTCTTTAAATACTCTGAATTCCTAAAATTTTCTGAATTCTCTATATTCACTCATTTGCGCAAAATCGCTGGATTCCTTGAATTTTCTGAATTCCTTAAATTATCTGAATACAATAAATTCTCTGAATTGCTTGAAATCTCCGAATTCCTCAAATGCTCTGAATTCCATGAATTCTATTAAATCATTAAAGTCGTTAAATTCTTTAAATTATATGAATGCCTTGAATGAACTAAATGCCTTGAACTCACTGACGGCCTTGAATTCTCTGAATTCCTTAAATTCCTTATAATGCCTGCATTTCTTAAATTTTTGAAATACCTTGAATTCTCCGAATTCGTTCAATTATTCTAATTCCTTGAAATCTCTGAATCTCTCAAATAATCTGAATCCCGTGAATTCTCTTAAATCATTGAATTGCTTGAATTCTTGAAAATCCGTGAATTCCTTGAATTCTATAAGTTCTTTAAATTCAATGAATTCATTTAATTCTATAAATTTCTCGAATACTCTAGATCCCTTGAATTCCCTGTACCGCACGAATTCACGGAAATCCCTGTAGTTGCTGAATACCTCGAAGTCTCTTAATTCAGTGTTTCTCTGGATTCCTTGATTACTCTGCATTCCTTGCATTCTCTAAATTCCTTGAATTCTCTAAAGTCTCTGAATTCATTGAATTTTCTTAATCCCTAAAATTCTCTAAACTGAATTCCTTGAATTCTAGAAAATCCTTAAATTCAATTAATTCCCTGAATACTCTGAATTCTTTAAATTCCCAAAATTTCTTGAATTTTTATAATTCTTTAATTTCTCTAAATCCCTTGGATTCACGGATTGCCTAGAATTTGCTAAATATCTCACATTCTCTGAATTCAATGTTTCTCTGAATTCCTTGAACTCTCGGAATCCCTTGAATCATCTGAATTTCTGGAATTTACTCATTCCTGGAATTCAGAGAATTCCTTGAATTCTAAGAATTCATCGTATTTTCTGAATTCGTTTATATCTGTGAATTCCTGGTATTTTATGAATTCCTTGATACATGTGAATTCCTTGATATCTGTATATTCCTTGAATTTAAAGAATTACTTGAATTCCCTAAATTTTATGAATTCAAGGAATATCTTGAATGTATTAAATTTCTTGAACTTACGGAATTCTGTAGGTAGGTTGAATTCCATATCCGCATTCCTTGATTTATCTGAATTCCTTGAATTTTTCTGAATTCCTTGAATTACCTGCACTCCTTGAATTCTCTGACTTCCTGGAATACACTGAGTACATTTAATACTCTAAATTCGTCAAATTTTCGCAACTTCTTGAATTGTAAAATTCCTTGAATTCACGAAACAACTTGAATTCCCTGTATTTCTTGAATTCATGGAATATCTTGAATTCCCTGAATTCCTTGATTTTGCTAAATTCGTTGAATTCCATAAATGCTCTGAATTGCTTGAAATCTCTGAATTTCTTAAATTATCTAAACTCCTGGAATTTACTGAATACATTGAATTCGCTGAATTCCATTAATTCTCTTAATTCCTTGAATTCTCTTAATTATATGAATTCCATTAAGCGTATTTAGAAAATAGAAGTGTACATTTATGCAATTTTTCCTTGAAATTGGGTTTATTTACAAATGTTAACATTTTTTACTTTGATTCTTTTAAATCATTTGAATTCTTTTGAATGACCAAAATTCATATAATTTTAAATTATGACTGAATCACAACTTGCTAGAGTGCTACGATGCGAGTGTGGCCCCTGAACGGGGTTACATGGCACGGCTGCATGCTCTGTGGTACGAGAAACACCCGGAACTATCGCACTTTTCGCAGCAACGTCTGCGAAACCATGCTGAACTACTCCGTAAAAGGGACAATGTAAGCGGAACGCCTACTCTACCACAGCTAGAACAAGCCGGCAACAGAGAAAGAGAGGCGACACTAAGGCCAACCGCGGGCAGACATCCAATAGATGAAGAGCGATGCATTACGACCCGGAGAAACATCAACACCAAGGTTTCTCTGAAGCCTAAAGATCTGGCTGAAATGGATGACGAGCTTCGTGGACATTTTACCGGAGAATCCGACCTCTGGGCTATCAATTATTGTGTGTATAATGCAGCGAGAGCTTTGGCCGATACGAACCGTAAAACAAAACCAACGGCTGATCATAAGACCAAAAGACGAATGCATCAACTTGCCATAAAGATAGGCTGGGCAAGACAGTACGCGTCCCGCATTCAGTCTGTGATTGACTATATCACATCTGGCAGGAATTTTACCGCCAAGGTTCGAAAGTTCGCGCGCGAACTCCGGACCCGTTATCACACACTTAACAGGTCAAAGCTGCTGACCATCGGGCAGCATATTGTTGAGAGAATACGGATACTATCTGACACTAAGAGAAGTCTAGAGCGAAGGGAGAGGTGGGTCAGAGAAAATCAACAGTTTCTCTCTGACCCATCTCGATTCTTCCAAGACCCTCCAGTTACTGTCGAACACCCACCCAAACCAAAGGAGGTCCAAGTATTTTAGAGAGAAGTCTACGAAGTTCAGCATAGACTGAACGAAGACTCAGAAAATATAAAGAGCTTCAAGGAGTTATGTGTTGCCCTCATAACACCTGATAAAGAATGCCCACCCATCACTAAAGAGGATGTGAAAAAAGTATTAAGAGGGATAAAGAACTATTCCGCACCGGGACCAGATTGTATCAAAACCTTCTGGTGGAAGAAGTTTCCTTCAACCCATCAGCATTTGGCCCGTATTTTCACCTCATATTTGAAGTCGGAAGAGCCGAGTCCAGAGTGGTTGGTGGAAAGGCGCACAATACTTCTGCCGAAAATAGGCAACTTAACTGACCCGAAGAATTACAGGCCAATAACTTGTCTGAACACGCTTTATAAGATATTCACAGCTATCCTAAATGATAAGATTGTTCGGGCAATTGAACCTGTGTGGCAAGAAATGTATGAACAACGAGGCTCAAAGAAAGGCGTAGCAGGATGTCGCGAGAACCTGCTCATCGATAGATGTGTCTGCAAAGATGCAGCATTCTACCAACGTGACCTATCGATGGCCTGGATTGATTATCGGAAAGCTTTCGATTCGACATCCCATAGACTTATCATCTGTCTTTTGGAAATCTTAAAGGTTCATCCGCAAATAGTTGGGTGCATAGAGAGATTGATTACGCTTTGGAAAACCAGATTTACTATCTCATCTGGAACAAATCGTGTGACAACTGACAAGGTCACCTTTCAGAGAGGTGTCTTTCAGGGCGACACCATGAGCCCACTCCTCTTTTGCCTTACATTATTGCCACTATGTTTAGCATTTCGCCATTTCGACCTTTGCGCTGGAGAGACTTATGCATACCTGGGCGTGCCACAGAGCCGCATTCTGGATGTGACATCTATAAAGGATACTCTCGGAAGCACATACAAACGTCTCATCCGACAGATTTGATCTTCCGAACTGTCGGCGAGGAACAAAGTATCTGCAACGAACATGCTTGCCGTCCCGGTACTACTCAATTCATTTGGAGTAGTTCCATGGACGAAGAACGAGCTCAGATCTCTTGATATCGGGACAAGAAAGGTTATGCACATGAACAAAAGCATGAATCTTAAGTCTTCCGTTCCGCGACTGTACATCTCACGCCGTCAAGGGGGTCGCGGAATATTGAGTCTTGAATGTTTTCACAACAGGATTATTCTGGGTACAGCACATAGAGTTGCAAATAGAAGAGACCCTCTTCTGAAAATGGTCAGGAATCACGAAGAAGTGGGCAAAGGAGCGTTTCTGTACAAAGCAGCGGAGGAGGCTGCTGAAGCACTCGGACTTGACTTCAGTATTAGGGGT
>NC_046662.1:137434818-137443580 GCF_010883055.1 Belonocnema kinseyi
GTTTGCTTTCCTTAAATCGCCCGGATTGAAGTCTGGTACGGAGGGTTTCATTTTTGCATGCCAAGACGGTGTCATTTCCACCTTAACATAGCGTCGCCACATGTTGAACCAAGACATTCCCGATGATAGCTGCAGGGCGTGTCATGCACACCCCGAGCATTTAGCTCACATACTATCTAGTTGTCCAGCTCACGCGGGAACGACCTACATTCAAAGGCACAATGCGGCACTAGGAGTGCTTTATTACCATCTCTGTCACTCCTACGGCATTAACCTTAATATCACTCCTCTAAATGCTCCTAGGGAAATAGAGTCAATTGTCGAGAATGGGAAATGCCGCATATACTGGAACTTTATATTCTCGACAATTGTTTCTGTTGCACACTCGAGGCTTCACATGGTTCTTCTTGACTTCGAGAAGCGAACCATGTTTGTTATCGAATTTTCGGCACCCGAAATATTATGTTAAATTGATCGTCCTTATCATCGGCGCTCTTAGAGGTGCCAAGCTTTCACTTGCTAATGGCCTAAAAAGCATCCCTGCGTGTCAACAATATGCTAGAACACTTGCGGGAAAAATGTAGAAGGCGGTTGTCCTTGGGTGGCCGAAATTTTACCGCGATTTCGCTGGAAGCGGGTGCAATTTTTCAGATTAGCACCCGCTCCCGGCGAAATCCTGTGGTTGTCCTTATGACAAATTTTTAATTAAATGTAGATATATAATCTGAGGCGACAACGTTCATCCGTTAACGGTATCATCGCCTACCTAGTTCAAGTATATATCACCGGCGCTAGTGTCGTCATACTTTCAGATACGGCCTGCACGTTGACACCTCTATCGTACAGTATATAAGTAAAATTACAGGTATACTGCAAACTTTCCCGCCTTGGCGATTTGGCAACACTGCATTCACTGTCAGTGAATCGGCCTGTGACTTTCGCCGGTCGACATTTGGCAATTCAGAAATAGGTTCAAGCCTAAATGTAAAAGTTGATAATAGTTCGATTTCTATAAAAATGAGTATCTACACGTTTTTCGGGCCGCTGAATTTTTGTAGAAAATTGGACATTTGACATGAAAATTCGCAAATTTGGTGGAAAAGTGAACCAATAGGATAAGAATTTATAGTTTGTTAAACATTCATATTTTTTGTTTTAATTTAAACTATTTACTTGAAAATGTAACAATTTTGTTGAAACATTCATTTCACGTTTGGTTAAAAAAGTGTCGCTTATAAGTTAAAAATTCAAAAATATGGACATAAATTAACTTTTTTGCTAAAAATTAAACTATTCTTAAAAATATAACTATCTGGTTGAATTTTTAAAATTTTTTGTGTATTATTTTCATGAAAATTCGCATTTTTTGCTCAGGGTGGAACTATTCATTTGAAAATTTCACTATTTTGTTGAGAAGTCTTATTTTTAACTACTTTCCCTTCCAAGTTTATGACTCAAATATTTGGCCGTGAGGTAACATTTTTGTTACGAATTCATATCGCTGGCTTAAAAATAAACTATTTATTTTAGACTATGTCGTTCGAAATTCTTTGTTTGTGACGAAAAATACTTTTCTTTATCTGTAAAGTTTTATTTCACTTCTGGTTGAAAATATGTCGATTATAGGTTGACAATTCCACCATATCGTCGTAAATTAACTTTTTTTCTTAAAATTTATATTTTTTGCTGAAAATGAAACTATTCATTCGAAAATTTACCTATTTCCTTGGAACTTTTTACTTTTAAAAAGTTTCTGTTTATCGCGAAAGTTGATTATTCCACTTTTGGTTGAAAATATCTTCCATATAAGTTTATGATAGGTTGAAAATTCAATTATGTCGTCATAAACTTCTTTGTTAAACATTCACATTTTCCGATGAAAGTTAATTTTTCTTTTCTGAAAAGTTTATCATTCCACTTTCAGTTGAAATTTTTTCCCTTATAAGTTTATGATACAAATATATAATTATAAATTAAGTTTGTTGTTGAAAATTAGTCTTTATGGTCATAAAATTAATCTTGATTTCAAAAAATTCATGATTTTGGTTGAGAATTCACCTATTAGGTAAAAAATTCGTCCTTTTTTATTTATTGCAAGTGGTTGATAATCCGATCTTTAGCTGAAAAAAGTGTTTTAGCTGATAATTTTATTGTTGACTTAAAAATAAACTATTTGTTCGAAACTGTAGCTATGTTGTCAAAAATTCTTTTGTTTTGTGGAAAATTTCATTTAACTTTTAGTTAAAAATAACTATCTTTTTGGAAATTTGTTTATGGTTTGTGTAGAGTTTTTAAAAAATTAGTTTTAATTTTCAAAAAAGTGAATTATTCCACTTTTTATGAAGTCAAATCGTCGGAGAATGTGTTATTGGTCGTACGGTCCAATAAAAATAATAGTGGATGTAGTTGCCCATGAATCATGCTTTATTTTCAATTTCTTTAAAAAAAGCAACGTACGTTTCGACCTTGTTTCATGCCTCCTTTAAAGTAATGCGTAACATAAATTAAATCATTCAAACAGATTTAATAAGCTGGCATAGATTTTAAAAAAACCTTCTAATGAAAAAAGTTGTAGATTTTTTTTTAATTTACCTGTAGTGATATTAATAAAGCCATCTAAGATATTTCAATCTTTCGTTATTTTCTAAGATAAAAGAACATAATTTTAGAGTGAACCAAAATTAGTAATTTTTTATTATGGAAGGTTAAAATTTATAAATAACCGTGGTTTGAAAAGTGCCCTTTAAAACATTAAACTTGAAACCTTCAAACTCAGAGGTTTTAAAAGAGAAATTTTACTACATTAAAAAAAAAATAATAACCGAACCAATGAAGACCCAAATTAAAAGTGCGCCAAAGTACTTGTATTTAAAAGTTGCATTAATTTTTTTCTTAGTTTACATATAAATCTTTCATAAAATAGTTTGATCAGATTGCCATTCATGTTGTTACAAACGAGTGTTGTTATTACCTAATTCACAATCACGTTTATGTTCGAAAATGTGAGTTTTAAGTCTCCTACCAGTCTCACCAACATGAATTTTATTTCAACCGTTTGAATTTATCAGATATACTATAACGGATAAGTTTTTTTATTATCCTTATCTTTATTGAAAAAAATTAATAAATTTATTAAGAGTGTGGTTATTAAGTTTATGACTCAACTATTTGGTCGTAAATGAACATTTTTGTTGAACATTGGTCTTTTTGGTAAATTCTTTTGTCTCAAAAGTTTCATTCCACTTTTTAAAATGTAAATAATTTATTGGATGTTATTTTTTTGTGGAAATTAAATTTTTTATATAATTTTTTATCTAAGTTTTCCATTCAATTATTTTGTAGAAAATCCATGTATTTTGTTAAAAATTATTCCAATTGATTTTAACATTAATCTTCTTTATTCAAAATGCATCATCTTTGTTAAAAATTTAATTGTTTTGTCAAAAATTTGTAATTTTCCCTTGGATGCAAGTGGTTGATAATTTTTCTTTTTGGTGAAAATTATTTATCACAAATTTATCTCAATTTATCTCAAATGTAACTATTCCTTCAGAATCTAGGTTATTTTTTATGGAATATTAGTTTCTGTTTATCTGAAAAGTTGAGTATTCTATTTTTTGTTGTTGAAAACTTATCCTTTTTAGTTGAAAATTCATGTATTTTGTTGAAATTTTTACTTTTCATTTCAAAATTTATCTTCTATGTTAGAAAAGTAATTTTTCACGGTTAAAAATTCATTTCTCTTGGCTCACTCCTATGTGACACTTTCTAACGTTAGAGCAGACCCTTAGAATGTCACGTAATATGTAGACGATCCGTCGTAAATATCCGAGGTGTATTATTCTCCACGAAAAACATTTTCTTCATTTTTTTATTTAACAAACATTTGAGCAACAATAAGCAATAGGGTGCTCAAATAAGATTTAATTTTTCAAAGGTTCTACCCTAAATTTGTCTCTTTTGGAGAAAAATACATATGGAGATCCTAAAAAATTATAATTAATTTAGAATTAATGGATATGCAGCTTGGTTATCGGAGCTTAAAAAAAGGTTTTGAAAATTTCTTGCTTGCAGAGTTTTTTAAATTTCTTCAGTTCTGATTTCGTTTAACATACCTGGAGGTCAGAAAAATCTTCTTCATTTTTTGGGGATTTCCGTCATTCATTTTTTTTTAATAATTCCTAATTAATTCTCTACCGTTTTCAGACAAATTTTTAACGAGTTTGAAAATAGAAAAAGAATTTTTTGGGTTATTGATAACTTTCCAGTAACAACATTGTACTAAAAAAAATGGACAAGGTGGGACCTGCTCAGAAAAATGCTTAATCCACAAGTTATAACAATTATTTTATTAAATACTTAAACAACATTTTTTAAATTTTCTGTATTTCCAATTACAACTTCTGGGTCTTGGTAACCTTTTTTTTTCTAGTGTATTTTTGTCACTGAAATGTTTGAAAGTACCTTAAAAAAATCCTTCTCCTATTTACAAATCTATTATTATTTTTTCCGAAAACAGGGGCAAATTAAATTAGAATTATTTCTTATTAAAAAAGATTGAAACCTACAACAAACCTTGAAGATTTTTCTGACCTTCAGTTATATAAAAAAATGAAACTCAAGAAAAGTTTAAAACTGCGCAAAAGAAAATGCATCAATCATTTTTTCGAGCACACTTAAGCAAGATGCACAAAATTCCAAAAGTGTTTATTTTTCGACCCACCCTAATGAGGAATTGGAAAAAAATTATTTATCTAGCTTACCGGGAGAAGCAATAGATATAAATGAATAGGTTTGGATTCATGAGGAATCTAAAAAGTGCCAGTAAGATCGAAGATGATTGGAAAAAGTAGAGCAGGTTACAATTCCGCCCTGGGTACCTGTACACGCTCCCCCGCCCCGCCCTCTGCACGTCTTCCACTCACTCAGTCGATCTGCTGCCGTCGATCCTGGTCTACGGGAGTCCTTTGTACATAATGAAGATTAAAATGCAGAGTATGGCATTTTCTTAAATTTACCATTTAGTAATTTATAAATATAATATTCGGAGTTTCCGACTTATAGCGAGTCCAACGATATTTTATTTTACTTGAAAATTAAAGAAATAATGTTCTAGTTTATGTGAAATTTTATTGAAAAGTTTGCAGTATATTTTACTCAAGTCCACCGCAGATGCTTAACTATATTAGTGCAATACTTCACCTATCTTGGAAATTTTCACAAGCTCAAATTTGGTCATATTTGAAAACGTATTAGCTAACATTATAAATGTGGTTTATTTTTTAGAAAATCGCTTATCGTTATGAATGATTTTATTTCTAACTCAATTTGGAAACTCATTAACAAACACCATACTTTTTTTTTATTCCTCAAGCAGTTTTTTCATGGAAGTTAACTGAAAATACTATTTTCACACATAAAAAGCAGAATATAAAAGTTTTTTTTTCTATTTTGCAGCATTTTCAAAAAATTGTAAGAAAAATTCGAGCTTCAAGATAATAAAAAAATTTGCATGAGATTTCTGGAAAAAAGTGTAACGATTTTTTAAAATAAATGTTCAAGGGATTATTACTAAAGAATTCGGAACACACTATGAGGTATGAAAACATGTTTTTAACTTAAAATTGTTAGAAATTGTATAATTTTAAAAATTTATAAATTTTTTGATTGATTCCTCTTTTGCACATTTTGACTGAGATTTTGTTTTAATGACTGAAAAGTACTTCGTAGTTAAAAATTCAATTCTCTTTTTGCAAATTTTTTTTTTCATTGAAAAATTTTTATTAAAGGGGGGGTCTTTTCAAGCATCATTGTCAATGTCAATGGCGAAAAAAGAAACACGTGGGGGGGGGGGGGTGTCCTGAACAATTTATCACGTTTTTTGCCAAGTTTAAGAGCGCCCAGGGCGTAGTATTATATTCGAAATTAAAACATAATAGAAATAATGTAATTTATCTAAGTTTTTCACAAGTTCGAGTTCAAACACACGTACCTAGCGAGAGGAAGGGTATCTGGAAAAGGAAGTGGGCGTGGCTTGTGTTCGGACGTATGTACACTAGGGTGGTCCCAAAATGCTTTGCAATTTTTTTTCATTCTAAAGGGCAAAATCCCCCCCCCCCGCCAGTTTCTATTTCCGGAGAAATAAAATCCGGGTTTTTATTTATTCCTCAAAAATCTAAAAAATAATCGTATTTTCTAATTGAAATGTTATTTTTTGTCACTGTTTAGAGTAGTACATATTTCTAAAAACACAATGCAATCATTTAAACAATTAATTATTGTTCATTTTCATAATTTCTAAAAATTGAGCTAGCTATGTCCACTTTCTTACAAATTGATATTCTATGCTACTTTTTGTTGATTAATTACATGAATTTGATACATTTCGTCTAATGCTTAACAAATTTCTATTCGTTTAAATAATTTTTATTTGCTTAAGCAGTTATTTTTCAATAACTGATAAAATGAAATGAAATAGAAGACATACAATTAATTACGATTTTAAAAGTATTTTAGAAAAGTAATTATTTAAACAAATTGAATTTGTTTAAACCATCACAAAGTGGTAAATGTATTTTTTCTATATTGTATACAGCCAGAAACATAATTTTATTGGCTCTAATTTATTGCATTTTTTTAGTTATTAAAAAAAACTGCTTGAGCAAATGAAAATTGTTGAAAGAAAATCTTTGAAAAATTTAGCACGTTCGGATGAAACCCTGGAACATGAGTGTGTTAAGGGGGGCGTACAGTTATAAGAAATATATTGTTCAAAAGACCGTGATTAATCAATTTTGGTTGTTGAGGTTCATTATTTATTTTAATTTTTACAAACAATTTAGCAAGAGAGGTGATGAAGAATAAATCTTGCTATTACAAAGCTTTGCAGGGTGCAAACTTCATTTTCCTAATTCTCAGATTTTCTTAACCATTTTTTTTAATTCCTGCCCATTAGCATTCAAATACCAAAATCTTCATCTTCTAACACTTTAAAATCGGATATTTTATCAACGGAATCAACTAATATTGCAGATACAAAATAAAAATTTTCGAATTTACTTATATTTATTTTTAACAAAAATTACTTTTCTGCCATAAAAGAGGAAATTGGAACAGAATACTTTAACTTTTAACAAAATAAATGAATTTTTAAAAACTAATTACATTTTCATCATAAAAACATAAATCCTCAACAAAA
This sequence comes from Belonocnema kinseyi, assembly GCF_010883055.1. Taxonomy (NCBI): domain Eukaryota; kingdom Metazoa; phylum Arthropoda; class Insecta; order Hymenoptera; family Cynipidae; genus Belonocnema; species Belonocnema kinseyi. The sequence goes on from NC_046662.1 coordinate 137,442,017, forward strand.
AAAACTGTACTAGTTGATGTTTCAATCGAGGAACATAAAATACCATTTGAAAAAATTAATGTTACCACTAAAAAATGATTCTTCATTAAATAAAGGTTTTCAATAGTGAAAGACAAAAAATGTTTTTCTAAATTGTTCAATCTTCAGGACAAGACGAATTTTATGCACCGATATTGAATTTTCAAACAGAAAGTATGAATTTTCAGCGATACAAGAATAATTTTTAACAAAACAGTTGCATTTTAAAGAAACAAATATAGCTCAATTTAAAAAAATGTCAACATAGTAGTTCATTTTTTACCCACGCAGTTGAATATTTAGTTAAGAAAGATTAATTTTCAAACAGACAGATGTATTTTAAATCCAATAGATAAATTTTCAAAAAATATATTTGAATTTTCACACAAAAAAAATTTTAGTTTGATTTTTCACGTTAAAATATGAGTTGAAAAAAGAAGAAAATTTTCTACAAAGTTGTTGAATTTTCAACTAAAGCGTTAAATCTTCAACCAAAAAGGACGCCTTTTTAAGAAAACTGTTGAATTTTTAACCACACAGTTGCATTTCTATCATATTGAGGCGCTGATTTTTATTTTAGAAGTATTGCTTGTGAAAAGGTCCATTTTTGTTTAAATCTATATTTTCCACAATAAAGTTCCAGTATCTACAGCATAATTTTCGACAAAAATTTACGTAAAGCTGTTTTTAGAATGTCAAACAAAAAATTTTTAAAAAGTGAAACCCTGCTGTTTTCTATAATGCCTGATCGATTTCTAATAGTAAAGTAGAAAAAAAAATAATAATCAAAAATTATACTAATTTTTAAATGGAAGCGACTCAAAATTTATTGTTCATTTTCTAAGTTTCGTACAAGAAAATGCAATGAAAAATTATCTATTTGTATTTAATTGTACTTTTTGGTTAAATTTTGTTCATTTTTTAACAAAAATTTTAATTTTTTAATCGAAAAGTACAGTTGTAGAAATGTTTTACTTTTCTGTAAAAGCTGTCTTTGCCAAGGGTTTTCGATATAATTTTAATACAATTTTTTAAATTAATTTTATAACAAGAGACGTAGTACCATATTATTTGATTCCGTTTTCTGAATTATCGGTTTTAACACCACAATATTTGTAGTCAGTTTTTGATAGATACTAAAAAACATTTCCCTGCTTTTTACAAGTATTTCTATTTTAAATTTGTATCTTATTGAAAAATGTTTTTTGTTATATATTTATAAATCTTATTTATAATTTATATTATTTTATAAATCTTGTTGAAATCTGCAAGAAGTGACCATTCTCACCTTCAAAAACAAATTTTAAATTATGAAATTAAAAATTTAGTACACTTGATTAACCTCTTAGGAAACTATTTGCATTATTTTAAACATCGTTTATGTAGAAATATCAAAGAACAATCTATAAATACTTTTTTTGCTTCACAAGAATTCATTGCAGAAAAAATTAAAATTAAAATCAGATTAGAACTTACGAAAAAATTTGAATTCAGAAGAAATAAGGAGCCGTCCATAACCACGTGGACAGTTTAGGGGGGGGGGGGG
>NC_046662.1:137443623-137455092 GCF_010883055.1 Belonocnema kinseyi
AGGGGGCGGGGGGGGCTAGAATCCACGCGGACCATCGTTCCCCTAAATCTGTGAAAAATATACTGAAATCAGACAAGGTATACTCAAGGTACACTCGAATTTTTTATATTGTGCTTTTAAGACGAATAATATCTATATTTTCATAAAATACGTCAACGTGGACAGGTTAGGGGGGTGTCTTTCAAAATCCCACGGCTGTCCAAGAGGGGGAGGGGGTCAAAAAGTGGTGAAAAATTGTCCACGTGGTATATGGATGGCCCCTAATATTTTTCAACGCTATCACGAACTTAAGAAAGTTAGGATCGAAAAATGCTTCAAAAATATTTCAAATAAACAAATTCCAGATCATATTGTTGAGACTATTGCCTTGGGGGAAAATTATGGAATTCCTTTTAATCACAAAAAAATTCCTGTTAATAATGTTATAGCTAATTTTTAAAACAGTATCCGGGTATTAGATCCTTAGTTTCAATCAAATAATAAGGACCTTATATTTGTCAAAGCTGATAAAGGAAATGTGATTGTTGCTTCTAATTTCAATGATTACAAAAAAAAAACTGTAGAGACATGAAATTGAAAATAATAATACCATAACAATTGTTAGACATTTTCATTAAGAGAACACATGAAGGAAACATTTTAACAGATTGGTTTAGAAAACAGACATGGTCTGGCCAATATCTAAACTATAACTCACATCATGAATTCAGTCAAAATATTGGCTTAATAAAAGGACCAATTAATAGGGCTATAAAATTAAGTGCTTTTAATTTAAGAAAGAACAATTTAAATTTAAGTAAAGAAACATTAAAATGAAATAATAACCCGCTACCATCAGTATTTTTGGGCTGAATTTACCTGTTTTTTATTTCAAATTCAAATATTTTTGGTTGTGATATTAACTATTAAATGTTTCGTTAATAAACTATTTTTCCTGGGAAATCCAATACTTTATAAAAGATTTTAATGATTTCACAAAGATTTTGGATAGATAGGATAGATAGGATAGGACATTTTCAAAGGCTTTGTAGCACATAAATTAAAAGGGTGCCATATCGAGGTGCTGCCCTCACCGACCTACGATGTCGAGCGCTGGTTTTCTCATTGGCGGATGACCAAGCTGTATGCAAGATATTCTTTATCTTTGCTGCATAGCTTTCGATTTCGAACTAATTATACACTTTTTAGATTCCAATACAATTTACATAACACTAATTGTGAAAATTTTTATTTCTTGAACCTTTAATTTGACAACTCGAATTTGAACGTTAAAATTTGACTCATTTTTAGAATGCAGACTTATTATTCGAATTTTCACAATTTTAGTTGAATATTTTATTTTAGGTCAAAAATAACAGTCTGTGATTCGAAATTGCTCTAATGTGAAAGCAAAAAGTTTAAATTGCGGCGGTAAAAATGTTAAAAAGCACCGCTTTAAATGCTTATTGCAATTTCGCGAGTCACTTTCTTCGCTTCTTTTCAACGTTGATCCTCTGCTTTCATGTTTTTTTACGCAATATATCCTGAATTGAACGAATTTTAAATTCAATATTTTCAGCTGCGTTTATATTAAAGTATGCAAGTGTTTTTGGATTAAAATATAAATTAATTTTAATATTTTATTTATTTTTCACAATTACGGTTTATAACATTTCAAATTAAATAATTGCAAGTCAAACATGAAAAAACAGACTAATTTCAAATTTATAGCGTTTCTTTAGCATACGAGTATTGAACCATTAAAACCTCTGAATTTTTTTAATGGCTTTTAAAACTTTTTTTAAAACTGTTTTAATACTTTTTTTATAAGAATCAAACTTCTTTCATCTAATAATTGATTTAGAGTAAAAAGAAGTAAAATAAGCAACATTATAAAATCTGATTTTTGTTGTGATTTCTTAATTGAAAAAGAGTGCTATTTAGTCTACAAAATTGCTAAAAAATCTTAATTTTATTAAAGAAATTGATAAATATTTTTTTATTGTACAAAGTCAAAGAATAAAAGATGTATAAATCTAGAATTTCAAAAAGAAGGGTGTTATTTATGCTATGATGTTCTTCAAAGGGCTAATCGCAATTTCAAAAATATCTAAAACCGTAATAGCTAAGACTATTTAAATTTTCAGTATTCAGTATATTATATAATTAGAAATTTAGAGATATTTATATAAAAGAATTGTTTATTGAAAGTGTTTGATAATTTTAGATTGCAATATTTCAAATTATTTAGTTACAAATTGAAATAGCTTACCGTTGCAGGATTGCTCTTTAAAAGGGTGCTTTTACAATTTATTTTAAATTTTTTGAGGATGTGGCCCTACCGACACGGCATGCTGGTATCTTGCCGATGGACTCGATCGAGACTGCCTATGAAGAGCATATAGCTATGAAAAAAATGTATTTATTTTATTAACTCCGAAAACGTTATTTAATACCTCGGACATCAAAAGAAATGGAAATTGACAGGACGCACTCACCTCGCAAATTGATTCACGGTATCAAATTGAACTAATATCTCCCGCAAGCTAAGTTTAAATTCAGGAACCTGAATTTCATTTTTCCGAAAACCAAAATTTCCCCATGTTAATCTCATGAAATTTTCAGGGCCTTTGCGGCACGTCTTAATATTAACCGATTTGGCTCAAACTCGGAGGGAATTTTGGTTTGCAACCTCATAAAATGGGGGGGGGGGTGGCATGCCCCCTGTTCGAATGTCGGATTTTTTGACCACCCTACTGTGCATGTATTGTGTGTCAACACGGCCTGATGCTGAAATGTTGCAGCATAATTGTTATCTGGGATCTGGTCTCTTGGAATAAATTATGTATTGCATTATTAACTAAAACTTTATTAGTAACTGAATTTCCACTAAAAAGCATTAGTCAACCTTTCTTCAATGTGAAGTCAATTTCAGCTTGGTAACACACAATGATTTTGATTTTGTACAGAAATTCGAATTTCATCACTGTTGTTAAAGTTGGAGGAGTTTTAAGGCTGATGCGCATACACTTTACAATGAGCAAAAGCTTCATGAAAAATTATGGGCTATTCAGTATTAAAAATTTCCCCTTTCTTGAATATTTCGATAATTAAAACACAAATCTTTAGTCCTATCCAAAAATAGCTAAGAAAACATAATGAATCTTTTATATATCTATGATTCTTCTATTTAACTTTGTTATGTATTTGTCCTCGTTTGGCTTAAAATTACAAATTTTTAATTATTAATTTTAGATGCATACAACCAAAAAAAACAAGTCCTATCAAAAAATGGTTAAGGAGAAAATAGTGGATATTTTTAAAACCTTTAATTTCTCACTCAATCTTCTTTTATAAATTTGTCGTTGCTTGGCGTAAAATTAAAATATTCTATTTTTGCATAGCATTTTCGATTTAACCCGTACATTTTTCCGAGATTTATCATGTTTATGAAAATACAGACAGACAGACGTCATCATAAAGACTTTATTTTCGGCTGCAGAAGGTCTCAAAACGTTTACAGTTTACAGGGAAATTATAAATGGTTAGCATTGGAAAACAGAAAATATTTATAAAACATAGTTATTAATATATTCTCAAAGACTATAAGGATCAGCTTTTTATCGGTAGCTTTTATGAGCACGAACTTTTAAGTGAACACTCTGATAATTACCTTGCGGAGAAAATCGTTAAGAATCCAGGGAATAAATCATATGTACAATGATTGGGCTCTGATAAATCTGACAAAATTTGAATGAGTAGTTTGTATTTGCAAAAGGAACAGAATTTTGTCATGACTGTATGTATTTACTACAAAAATAGACTTGCATGTTGGTGGAAGATGTAAGTGTAGTGTGAGAGTGGACGCCTAGGAGGTAAGTAGGTTTGCGAGGGGTCAATTAGAGAGTTAAAACTTAATTTTGAATGTAGTTGTGGGGTTGAATTAAGCTCAATTGAGAAAGTGAGGTAGGTTGGCAAGGGAGCGGGGTAGTTTTGTGTTTAGGAGTTAGCGTCTTCAAGGTTGACAAGGGTGGTTGTCGTACAGCTGGGCATATTAAGGGAGAGAAAAGGATGTCTGCAGGGGCTGTGAGGAATTAAATAGTGCGAAGAAAGGGAAAATTTGGGGCGGTAACCAGCAACGGCTTCGAGAGACATCTGTTGGGTACAGTAGGTACTTTTCTGCATGGATAGGGCGCAGTTACTGACGGAAGAGCGGGAGATGAGCAGCGAGAGTACTAGCAGTGCTGGTAGTGAATTCGATGGGGACTAAATGGCCAATAGGCCACGGCGGCCAGCTGTGCGTGAACTTGTGTCGAGTGGCGCGTCAGAGAGAGGGAAAACCCGGAACGAAGGAAACGACAAGGCTAGAGAGAGAGCGTCTAGCGCAAGTAAGGGGGATGATCGATTGAAAAGGAAAAGAGACAGCAATGAGAGTCCGGAGAAAAGTGCGCTAGAGAGTCCCTTTAAAAAAAGCGTACGGACTCGTAGGGGGGTTTCTGGATGGGTACGGGGTTAAGGCAAGGGTGCCCACTTAGCCCAACGCTTTTTGCAATTTTAATCGCGGATATGGAAAGTAAGCTAGATGCCGGAGTGGTAGGAGAAGTTAGGTTAGGAGGAGTCTGGATATGGTCACTCGCATATGCAGATGGCATAGTGCTGCTGGCAAATAGCGAAGAGACTTTAAAGGAGATGATGAAAAGGTTAAGAAGATGCTTGGATAAAAATAGGTTAGAGTTTAATGCGGAAAAGTCGAAGATTATGGAGTTCAGAAAAGGAGGTGGGAGAGTTAAGGCAGAGAAGTGGAAGTTGGAAGGGAAAAGCGGTACAGGAGGTGAAAGATATTTTGTACCTGAGCTTTTTATTTTGGAGGAATCGGGGAGTGGATGGTCATATAGAAGAGACAGTAAGGAGGGCAAATGTGGCGATGAGACAGGTTTGGGGTCTGGGAAAGAGGTTGTTCACAGATTATTTGGTAAGGAGAGTGAAATTGTTTGATTCACTAGTGATGAGTGTCCTATTTTATGGAATACAGGTGTGGAAGGTAAGGGAGGAGGTAAAGGGGATCCAAGAAATGTATGCAAAATGGACACTTGGGTTGGCAAGGAATTCGCCAAATATATTGTCAGGAGGCAGGCAGGAATAACGAGTTTAGGGATTATTGGTTGGTGTTGGTGCGAGAAGTAGAACAGACGCAGGGGTGGAAAAATGAAGTTCAAAAGGAAAAGGTATTTTAGAACGAATAGATTACAGATAGATGAAATGAGAAGGATGCACGAGGAGGGAGAAAGGGTATATGGGATGGTTAAAAAGAATGGTATGGAAAGAGAGAAGGCAGAAAGAGAGGAGAGAATAAGAGAGTCAAGATTCAACTGGAACCATGTGTGGATTATGCTAAGGGAGAGAGCAAAACATTTGTGTGAGAAAGGAAGTCAGGAACTTATAGCGAGAATGAGATGCGGGTGCATGGAGGATTCTAATAGGTTCTGGCTTTCTAGGAAGAAGAGGATATGTGAATTTTGCGGGAAGGGAGGTGCAAAAGTGGAGTACTGGTTGGAGGAGTGTGAAGAGGTGGAAAGGAGTGAGATAAGCATGGAGGTATTGTGGCATGAAAGGGCAGACAAAAGGGCAATATCATGGGTGAACGGGGTGTTGGGTAAGATGGAGAAGGGGAGAAGGAAGTAGAAAGAGGAATGGAGGAGAAAAGAGTGTAAATAGGAGAGGAAGTAGGTGTAAGAAAACTGAAAATGTTGTAAATAGTAGATAAGGATTAGGTGTCAGCCGCGGAAGGAGAGGCAGGCAATTCGAGGCAAAGCGAGAAAATAGCGACATGCGTGCGAAGCGTGGCGAGGTGAGGCGAAGCGAGAAATGCTAGGCTATAAAAGCGAGCTGCTTAGAGATAAGGTGTAGATGAATGTGTAGTTGTTAGGAGGCAGTGGTAAGAATATAAAAATAAATGTTTTAACCTGTTTTAATTAAATGTACGTTTCTTCAATTTGTACATCGTATATAATCTCTTTATATTATTGAATGCTTATCTTTAATTCTGAATATATGTTCAATTAATTTTACACTAAAAATATGTTTGCGATAGTTTTATTTATAAAGTATTTAGATCATTAAAACTGCTTCACTGACAATTCACAAAAACGTTGATTGATTCACAGGCTGTTTTCCTTCAGGAAGCGCAATGTAAAATCGCGAATTAAAAAAGGATAATATGAACGTTTTATTTCTTTTTGCTCCAAGGATACAAAATTACCACAATGATGGAAACAAAACTTAGATTAAAATTAGTAGATCTAATCATTCTTGCATTCAATCCAGCCTTGAAAAATGATTCAATGTCTGTAAAATACATTTGATTTTCCTCCAATCTTTAAATCTCAACAAGATTAGTGCATCGTGGAACACTTGATAGAAATTTTAAATATTAAAGCTAATAGGTTAGGGCTAATAAATGTAAAAAATACAATAATTTTTACAGTTAATGATGCATCAAGTAAAATGTGGAGGTAAGCATTAATTGATTGTGAGGTGCAAAAACCATTTTCTAAAGTTTATAGAAAAAGCACTGAAACTGAATTTATTTTCTATTCACTTTTTTACAAACTAGATGTATTATAATTTCCTTCAAGATACTCTATTGATAAATAAATCTCGTCACATATTTTTTTCATTTCTTAAATATTTTCATCGTCAATAATGATTCTGGATCCATCTTCCGTATCCACCTAACTCACACACGTAATATCATTTTTGTTTTCTCCAGATCATTTAGCTTTTTCGATGCTAGAAGATCTTCTACACATCTAAGTTCGGCTAGATTTTCAAAATTATTTTTTTTTCTTCAATTAAATTCAGATAGTTGAGATTTGTTGTTAGATCTCGCACAATTGCTTTCTCAAGTATTTCTTGATTTATCTGCTACTTATTTCTCAACTTCTTGAATGCTGCGTAGATAAGTACTTATTCGACACTTGAGCACTTTTGGTTGTTCATAATTTAATATAACACAATAAGTTTGAAATTGTACTGAGAAACAATTAGTTGCAGATATTCCGCCCCACTCCTTTCTTGAGAATGTCCAACATATGACTTACAATTTCTAGAAATTGTCCAGAAAAAATATGACATTAACTACCTGGAAAACCATTGTCGATATAAATCAATGAAAGAGACGAATTATTAATTAAAGTTTAAGAAATGTAAACAAGACTAAAATCCAAATTAAAAAACCTATTCAACATCCGACAATCAAATTGATTCAGACTCCTGAAAAAAACAAGAATCCAATGACCAAATTTGGACCACAGCGAATAAAAATAGTTTTTTCAACTATTGATATTCCTACTAAATTATTAGAAAAAAACTTCAATTTGATTATCAAAGACTCTATCTCAACTTCAAAACACAATATTAAAACTAGCTGGGAATTTAGAAAAATAATGATTAAAAAACGGTCAAGGAAAAAAATTGCAGTAATCAAAAACTTACTTGACAGAGCTCTACGTTTGTCCCATTTCACATTCCGTACAGGATAACCAGAAAGAGTTAACGGAATATAGTTCATAGTTTAAAATTCATAATATTTTTCGTATATCAGTTGGAATGCATTTAATGATAAATTTTTGCAAAGATCCTTTAGATAGTTTTGAAAAAGCTGATGTTGTCTACAAGATAACTTGCAGGATCTGTAAGATGAATAACTTGGGAAAGACAGACTTTTTAATACTAGGAAAGAGAGACACAAAAGTGATGTACGTTTAGGACTCTGTTATATGAGTGTTCTTGCTAGGTATATAAAGAAATTTGTCGATGTTGATCATAAGTTTGACTGGGATAATATTAAAATTTATCATATTGAAAGTAATGAGAGAATTCTTGGAAGTGCTTAATATTAAAAAACAAATAAAGCTATCTAATAATTTAAAAAATGATTTAGATAAATTAAACAAAAGTTATGCTAATATGATCAATTACATTTAACGGTGAGGTTTCATGAATCTTGTTTTTCTTTTACTTCATTTATTTCTGATTAGTCTAAAAGCTAGCTACGTATAACAGCCTCGATTCGGTGCCCATGATCAAGGCTCGAAAGTTGTAAGAAAAACATTAATACACCATCAAATGTCTGCTCTGCCAGTCTGCAACTTTTGCGTATGAAAATGGCAGCCAGTTTATCACAATGTAAAATTTGCAAAAAAAATCAATAAGGTGGCCGCGTCAAATTTATTTCAAAACATTCTTAAGGTTTCAAATAAGAGCGGTGAAATAATGGCAGAAGTTTATTCGTTTGGAAAATCCTTGGCAGAAGCGAATGACAAGTCCCGGGAAACCTCCAAAAATTTATACGGTTTGCGCCCCCAGCTTGTTCCCCGACATTCTTCAGACTTCAACTAAGAGCTACTGTGTAATGGCGGAACTTTAGCATAATGCAAAATCCTCGGCAGAAGTAATATAGTGGAAAATGTCAACTTTACTTTAATACACGATTGTCAAAATGTCAACTTTAATACACGATTGTTCGCTCGATAACAGGTTACTTCGCGCTTCGCGCTCGGATATTTATTCTTTGCATTTGTAATGTTTGAAAAAAACTTTATCAAAAAGATCTCTTTTAGATGGCAGTATTTATATGCGTCTTCATATTCTGAATTGTCTACTTCATTAAGTATAGTCAAAGATTAAGTTTCTCAAAGCTCTGTAGGCTTTGAGGTACACATTCTCATCGTGACACTCGCGCTGCGCGCTCGTTTTCCGACAGGCATTTACAAACAGGTTTTGTTAAATTTTTTTTCTCGTAACTTTCGTCGTTTTTCCACACATTTTTTATTATTATTTTTTTCAACGTTATTTTGCACGAATAAAACAAAAAGTACGCCTCCTATCAAGAATTGATTCTTAACGAAGTTGTAGATCTTTTTGGAATAACCATTTTTTTTCATTTATCTTTTTTTGTATCCTACATAGTTTGTCCACAAAATGGAATTTTTTATTTTTCATTATTTTTTGTGCAATTAAAATTTGAATTTTCGATTTCTGAAGAAAATCCAAAAATTGGCTATGATAATTTTGTAGGGCTTTCAATAACAAATGTTTTTCTTTAGTTGACTTTTTTTCATATCGTGCGTTTTTCGGCTTCAAATTTTGATTTTCGGTTGATTAAAAAAATTTGAAACGCTATAACTCTGAAATTTTTTTTTAACGAAAAAAGTCATTAGGATAAGTTTTTTTTTTAATACTATAAATATCCGTAAATAGATATTTCAAATTTAGAAAAAAGTGGTCTCAAAAATTTTCAAAATGCGCTCACATTTTGAATTTTTATCAAAAACGGCTGGTTCACGAACTCTTCCTTTTTTTTAGGACATAAAAAAAGCGTGCCTAAGATGAATTGGATTCGTTCATTTTTTCGAGAGTTATCGTGTTTACGGACGGACGGCCGGACGGACAGACAGGCAGACGCCATCGTGAAAACCTGATTTTCGGATTCAGAGGGTCTCGAAACGTGGAGATCCGTTGAAAAAGTGTGATGTCAAATTTTCGACAATTCTAATACTTTCTCAATCATAAATGATGAGCATGTAAAAAAATCATCACGATACGATTAAAACTCGCTGTAAAAGTCCAATTTTTTCTTGCACGTCCAATTTTAAAACAGTCGTTCGGTTTTTAGCAGCCAGAACCGTATAAAGTTTTGGAGGGGGTTTCCCGGGACTTTTCATTCGCTTCTGCCAAGGGTTTTCTAAACGACTAAACTTCTGCCATTGTTGAACCGCTCTTAGTTCAAATCTGAAGAATGTTTTTAAACAAAGTTGACGCGACCACCTGATTGATTTTTTTTGCAAATTTTACATTGTAGAAAACCGGCTGCCATTTTCATACGCAAAAATTTCAGACCGGCAGAGTAGCCATTTGATGATGTATTAATGTTTTTCTTACAACTTTCGAGCTTTGATCTTGGGCATCGAATCGAGGCTGTTTTATCTAGTTAGCTCCCCGACTAGACGTATGAATTTATGACTGATATTTCTAGTGTGTTTATAATTTCCAATATTCTTTCATTGTAATTTAATAATAATGAAAATTAAAAAAAGAAGGAACGGGATGTGGTTGGTTGCCTTTTCATTTTTCCTTCCTTTTTTTTTATTTTTGTCTGAAATTTAAAGAAATTCAGATTACAATAGGAGAATTTTTTTATTGTTCGTTGTGGCCCAAATTTGGTCATTAAATTCTTATTTTTTTTTGGAGGTGGCATGAAATTAATAATATCAAAGAAATGATCGCAAACAAGTGACACGTAGTTATAGAATGTTTAAACATAATAGAATTGGCGACCGATCAACGTTAGACTTGCGTTTTTTGTTTAATTTTTAGAAGAAATATGACATCAGCTTTCTCTCGGCAAATAAAAAATATAGAACTGCTGAGGAATTTAGCATTAAAAATATCAATGTAATGATGCCAAATAAGTTATGAATAGTTATTGAAATTCTAAGCAATCCAATTGCTTATGAAAACAATGCCTGTCCGTCGTATACCTAGCGTTTTCTTCAGTTCTATGCTATGTCGCGTTATGTATTATTGTTTCTATCCCAATTAGTTAAACCAACTTTAAGGCATTTGACATGATTACTCGACCCTTAGCCCCGCGCGCTTTCTGATTTTCTACCTTATTTAAAAAACAATTTTATATTTTAGGCCCTAAGTGTGGTTGCTCACGTGTTGAATTAGATACTAGTTCTGTCTTAAAAACACGATTTGAATTTAATGTATTACCTAAGGCACCACAATGCTATAGTAATTATGTGTATATTCTGAATTATTTTATGAGTAAAATCTACTTACAAATTTGTTTTTATTTAGGCCCAAAGAAACCGATCAAATGCATACAATTGAAGGTGATCCAGTTCCTATAATTGCACCTCCACCTAGAAGTCCGCAAAATTCGGCTTACTCTGATGCTCCTCTTCGATTCAATCCCTTTGATAAGTCTACGAGTATTGCTCAAGATGCCATAATACCTACTGCGATTACTCAAGCTCAAGTAACTCGATCCGACTCGCAGGTAAACTCTATATAATAATTATTACAATAATTATCATTCTTTTAGTGACTTTATTATACCAAGTCATGCGTTTGAAGACATTGAATAAAATAACCCCCAAAAAGTATTCGATTTTCTTTTCAATTTAAGTATACTAACTCGCATAAGGTTAAAATTTAGCTAGAATTTAAAAAAGCTGGACAAGCTAAGGTGTTTGGCTGGGGACAATCCATAAATAACATGAAGCTAATTTTCATAAAAATGGACCCACCCACCCCCTGATGACACAGTTTGACATTTTTGGAACCCCCTTTCCCCGGTCTAACGTGACAAAATATTCCTTGACTCCCTCTTTTTCTTAGTGTAACAGATAATGAAAGATATTTTAAAAGAATTCCAAGTAATGATTATAAAATAAGCTGGAAAATAACTCTTATTATCAC
>NC_046662.1:137455192-137456579 GCF_010883055.1 Belonocnema kinseyi
TGAGTATTACACAAAATTGGAACAGCTTAATTTTTTTTCTTCCGAAAAATTTTCAAATGATTTTCATTCTTACATTAAAATATTTTATACGAATTTTGCGTCACGTGACACTTCTCAAACATCTCCTTTATCCCTTGTGACATTTGGTGACATTTCTCTAGACTCCCTTGCCCCCCTTGGAGCTGCACGCGATTTATAGATGATACATTGTGGTCTATATTTAAACTTTTACGTCTAACCGACAGTTAGAAAATTTGTGGAAAATTCAGAAGTTGGAACCGGGATGGTGGACTTTTTTCGCCAAAGAATTTATTCAGCAGCGTCATTCGAAATTATTTTACAGATCGCAACTCGTGTAATAGTGTAGTGGTTAAGGCAATTGAATTCCGTGCTTAAATTTATGCGTTTTAATCACCCCCCCCCCCCCCCCCCCCCCCCTCCTCCCCATTGCGTGCGAAATATTAATTGCATTATCAGTGTTGTAACTTCCAAATACCGATTAATTACGAGTTTAAAGGTTTATTACGTACGCTAATAGACACATGGTAAAGAAATCGATTAAGATGGTTCGGGTATGTTGAGAGAATGCCAAATGAAAGACTAACGAAATAAGTGTATCAAGGTAAAGTAAATGGCAGCGTGCCCAAAGGTAGACCGCGGAAAGAATGGTTAGAATGTGTGAATGAGACCCTAGTTAGAAGAGACATAAGAAGTCACAGACACACGAGAGCCTGCATGAAAAAATGCCTCGACATAAAAGATGCTAGAGAAGTATGCCAGGACAGAAAAGTATGGCTGCAAATAGTTAATAAAAAGAGTGTCAATAGAGTGAATGACGCCTGAAACAAAGACCTTGGCTACTAATGGATCCAAGTGGGGAACCTTACATAACGACTTGGTGAGGTTCTTCGCTTGGGGTGATTGCTAGAGAGATTGATCAGCAACCTGGGTCGGAGCAGTGTTGCGGAACGAGCGTGTTATTTATTTAAATAACACGAGAATTCTGGATCAATCTGAAAAATCTCTATCCCTTCCACATACTACTCATTTCCCCTACCGAGTGAGTCATGCCTACCCCGAAAGGGAAATGGCTCAATGGTGTAATAATAATATCAAAAAAAAAATTTTACCCGCTTAACGCGCTCGCTCTTTGTGGATAGACATTTTAAAACTAAAGGTGAAAGCATCGGCAACAGTAATTTAGTGATTATGAATTGTATTTTGTTAAAGCTCCTTGAGCTTTACCGAACACATTCTCATCACGTCATTAAACGTTTTATTGCAACTTTTGTCGTTTTTCCATAAGCTGAATTATCTCATTTCCAATGTTTTCTTTGTGATTTAAACTTTACACATAAGGTTTACTGAGCAGCCTTACCGTTTTTAA
>NC_046662.1:137456679-137460913 GCF_010883055.1 Belonocnema kinseyi
AATTAAAAATTTGTCATCAGGACAACCGCAGGTTTTCACCGGGAGCGGGTGCTAATCTGGAAAATTGCACCCGCTCCCAGCGAAATCGCGGTAAAAATTTCAGCCACAGCCACGTCTCACGACCGTGAGATAGGTGCTTACAGTCTGTAAAGGAATCAATACGACGATCCAGCTGAAGCCTCGTGCACCCTGAGAACACGGAGCGACCCAAGGACAACCGCCTTCTGCATTTTTCCCGCAAGTGTTTTAGTATATTGTTGACGCACAGGGATGCTTTTTAGGCCATTAGAAAGTGAAAGCTTCGCACCTCCAAGAGCGCCCATGATAAGGACGATTAATTTAATGGAATATTCTGGGTCCAATCATTGTAACTCCCTTATAAGGTCTCGATACATCTCTTTCTTTTCATTCTCCTTGGTTATGATGTTTTTGTCAGCTGGTGCCGAAAATTCGATAACAAACATGGTTCGCTTCTCGAAGTCAAGAAGAACCATGTCAGGCCTCGAGTGAGCAACAGAAACAATTCTCGAGAATATAAAGTTCCAGTATATGCGGCACTTCCCATTCTCGACAATTGACTTGATTTCCCTAGGAGCATTTAGAGGAGCGATATTAAGTTTAATGCCGTAGGAGTGACACAGATGGTAATAAAGCACTCTTAGTGCCGCATTGTGCCTTTGAATGTAGGTCGTTCCCGCGTGAGTTGGACAACTAGATAGTATGTGAGCTAAATGCTCGGAGTGTGCATGGCACGCCCTGCTGCTATCATCGGGAATGTCTTGGCTCAAAATGTGGCGACGGTATGTTAAGGTGGAAACGACACCGTCTTAGCATGCAAAAATGAAACCCTCCGTACCAGACTTCAATCCGGGCGATTTCAGGAAAGCAAATGTTAGCTCGCAAGACATTGACTGATCCTTCACATTTCTGTGGAAGACACCGTGCAGCCTCTTATCGAGGGGCTGTTCACGAAAGTTTCTCTCTTGTGCTTTCTTAATCCGGGCTTTCAGGAGGGAGCACTCGAGATAGATAAGACGATTGTGGCCCCTGAGCGGTGTTACATGGCACGGCTGCATGCTCTGTGGTGCGAGAAACACCCGGGGCTATTGCACTTTTCGCAGCAACGTCTACGAAACCATGCTGACTACTCCGAAAAAGGGGCTATGTAAGCGGAACGCCTACTCTACCACAACTAGAACAAGCCGGCAACAAAGAAAAAGAGGCGACACTAAGACCAGCCGCGGACAGCCATCCAATAGATGAAGAGCGATGCTTTACGTCCCGGAGAAACATCAACACCAAGGTTTCCCTCAAACCTAAAGATCTTGCTGAAATGAATGACGAGCTTCGTGGACATTATTCCGGTGAATCCGACCTCTGGGCTATCAATTATTGTGTGTATAATGCAGCGAGAGCTTTGGCCGATGCGAACCGTAAAACAAAACCAACGGCTGATCATAAGACCAAAAGGCGAATGCATCAACTTGCCATAAAGATAGGCTGGGCAAGACAGTACGCGTCCAGCATTCAGTGTGTAATTGACTACATCACATCTGGCAGGAATTTTACCACCAAGTTTCGAAAGTTCGCGCGCGTACTCCGGACCCGTAATCACACACTTAGCAAGTCAAAGCTGCTGACCATCAGACAGCTTATTGTTGAGAGAATACGGATACTATCTGACGCTAAGAGAAGTCTAGAGCGGAGGTAGAGATGGGTCAGAGAAAAGCAACAGTTTCTCTCTGACCCATCTCGACTCTCCCAAGACCCTCCAGTTACTGTCGAACACCCACCCAAACCAGAGGAGGTCGAAGTATTTTGGAGAGAAGTTTACGAAGTTCAGCATAGACTGAACGAAGACTCAGAAAATATAAATAGCTTTAAGGAGTTATGTGTTGCCCTCATAACACCTGATAAAGAATGCCCACCCATCACTACCGAGGAGGTGAAAAAAGTATTAAGAGGGATGAAGAACTATTCCGCACCGGGACCAGATTGTATCAAAACCTTCTGGTGGAAGAAGTTTTCTGCAACCCATCGGCATTTGGCCCGTATTTTCACCTCATATTTGAAATCGGAAGAGCCGATTCCAGAGTGGTTGGTGGAAGGGCGCACAATACTCCTGCCGGAAATGGGCAACTTAACTGACCCGAAGAACTACAGGCCAATAACTTGTCTGAACACGCTTTATAAAATATTAACAACTATCCTAAATGATAGGATTGTTCGGGCAATTGAACCTGTGTGGCAAGAAATGTATGAACAACGAGGCTCAAAGAAAGGCGTAGCCGGATGTCGGGAGAACCTGCTCATCGATAGATGTGTCTGCAAAGATGCAGCATTCTACCAGCGTGACCTATCGATGGCCTGGTTTGATTATCGGAAAGCTTTCGATTCTACATCCCATAGACTTATCACCTGTCTTTTGCAAATCTTAAAAGTTCATCCGCGAATATTTGGGTGCATAGAGAGATTGATGCCGCTTTGGAAAACCAGATTTACTATCTCATCTGGCAAAAATCGTGTGACAACTAACAAGGTCAGGTTTCAGAGAGGTGTCTTTCAGGGCGACATCATGCATCCACACCTCTTTTGCCTTACATTATTGCCACTATCTCTAGCACTACGCCATTCCGACGGGTACTTGTGCGGCAAACCTGCAGATCGAAAGTACAAGGTCACTCATGTATTTTACATGGACGATCTTAAGATCTATGCTGAAAACAGAGAGCAACTGCATCTAGCTCTGGGGATTGTCGAACGACATACTAAGGAAATTGGAATAGAATTTGGGTTAGACAAATGCGCCAAGGTTTATTTGAAGCGAGGAAAACCGAATGGCTTCCCTGAAGATCCTGAGCTCGTTGATAGAAGCGCCATACGACACCTTTGCGCTGGAGAGACTTATACATACCTGGGCATGCCACAGAGCCGCATTCAGGATGTGACATATATAAAGGATACTTTCCGAAGCCGATACAAACGTCTCATCCGACAGATTTGGTCTTCCGAACTGTCGGCGAGGAACAAAGTATCTGCAACGAACATCCTTGCCGTCCCGGTACTACTCTATTCATTTGGAGTAGTTCCGTGGACGAAGAACGAGCTCAGATCTCTTGATATCGGGACAAAAAAGGTTATGGACATGAACAAAAGCATGCATCTTAAGTCTTCCGTTCTGCGACTGTAGATCTCACGCCGTCAAGGGGGTCGCGGAATATTGAGTCTTGAATGTCTTCACAACAGGATTAATCTGGGTACAGCACATAGAGTTGCAAATGGAAGAGACCCTCTTCTTAAAATGGCCAGGAATCACGAGGAAGTAGGCAAAGGAGCATTTCTGTACAAAGCTGCGGAGGAGGCTGCTGAAACTCTCGGACTTGACTTCAGTATTAGGGGTGAGCAAAATGCATCAAATCTAATCTATCTCGAGTACTCACTCCTGAAAGCCCGGATTAACATAGCACAAGAGTGAAACTTTCGTGAACAGCTCCTAGATAAGAGGATGCACGGTATCTTCCACAGAAATGTGAAGGATCAGTCAATGTCTTGTGAGCTAACGTTTGCTTTCCTTAAATCGCCCGGATTGAAGTCTGGTACAGAGGGTTTCATTTTTGCATGCCAAGACGGTGTCATTTCCACCTTAACATACCGTCGCCACATTTTGAACCAAGACTTTCCCGATGATAGCTGCAGGGCCTGCCATGCACACCCCGAGCATTTAGCTCATGTACTATCTGGTTGTCCAACACACGCGGGAACGACCTACATTCAAAGGCACAATGCGGCACTAAGAGTATTTTATTACCATCTCTGTCACTCCTACGGCATTCACCTTAATATCGCTCCTCTAAATGTTCCTAGGGAAATTGAGTCAATTGTCGAGAATGGGAAGTGCCACATATACTGGAACTTTATATTCGCGGCAATTCTTTCTGTTGCTCACTCGAGGCCTGACATGGTTGTTCTTGACTTCGAGAAGCGAACCATGTTCATTATCGAATTTTCGGCATCAGCTGACCAAAACATCATGGCCAAGGAGAATGAAAAGAAAGAGAGGTATCGAGACCTTATAAGGGAGTTGCAACGATTGTATCCGGAATATTCTGTTAAACTGATCGTCTTTATCATTGGCGCTCTTGGAGGTGCCAAGCTTTCACTTGCTAATAGCCTAAAAAGCATCCCTGCGTGTGAACAATATGCTAGAACACTTGCGGGAAAAATGCAGAAGGCG
>NC_046662.1:137461013-137468015 GCF_010883055.1 Belonocnema kinseyi
CTGGGACACGCAGACTATATAGTGTTGATGGCAGATGATGAAGAAGGAATGGCGGGATTAATTACAGGATTAGAGAAACACTTAGACGGAGAAAGAATAAAAAAGCCTGCAGGGGTAATGAAACATATATGGGGAATAGAAAGAAGAAGGTTAAAAGTGGAGAAGGATAATGTGGTTATTTCATACGCTGGTATGTCCGGTATTAGATTATGGAGCAGAGATATGGGGATGGAAAGAAAGTAAAGATATTAAGAGTTTACAAGAAAGGTATATAAGGTGGGCACTAGGGGCAGTCTGGAGGAAGCCAGGATATATGTTCAGAGAAGAAGCGCAAAGGGATAAGTTAAGTATTAGAGCGGAAAAGAGCGCATGGAAATTGGAGACAAGGCTGCGGGAGGGAAAGGGAGGGGAGTTAGCGAGAAAGTGTTTGATGGTGGTTAATGATAGAGAAATAGAAGACGGGACTGGAGTAAACTATGAAGAATTGGAAAAAAGGTAGAGAATAAAAAAGGAAGGATTGCCCAAGTATTTAGAAAAGGGCTGGGGAGAGAGAAGGTGGACCAGAATAGCAAGATTTAGATTGAAAAAACGAGGTATGGGAGGGGAGGTACTGGGAAAGAGAAGAGAAGAGAAAGTGTAGAATATGTGAGTGGGAGGAGGAAACATGGGAGCATGTATGGGAAGGGTGTAGGAGAGGAATGGAAGATAAAGGAAGCTAGCAAGAGAATGTGGTGAAGATTCTAGGGGAGGATGGATAAGGAGAAGAATGGATGAAGCAGTTGGAGGGTGCTAGAGGCGCGAATGAAAGAATGCATGTGAAAAAAGGCAAATGGAGGTATAAAAAAGTGAAAGAAAAAGGAACGGAAGTCGTTTAGATTAGAAGCGTAAAGTTTGTAAGTAATGGTAAGGCAAAAGTTAAGTAGACTAGGAAGCGTTTGCTTTCTCATGCTCTCTCTCTCTCTCTCGCTTGTACTCTCGCTTTCGCTCGCTCGCTCACTCGTTTACTAATAAGTCCTAAATTGCGCTATCACAAAAAATAGAGATAAGGAACTAGATATAAGACTTATGTAAATAGTTGTATATAATTGTGTATATAGAAAGGAGAAGAATGAAATAAAAAATATAGATACAAGCGAAAAGATTGTAAGGAATGGAAGTCATTTAAACCCTTAGGGAACGCATTATGAATAAAGAAGAACCAAAGAAATGAATTTTTAATTAAAGGAGATGAATTTTTAAACAAGAAGCATACATTTCTACCAAAAAAGATTAATTTTTAACTGAGAATGTTCAATTTTCAGTATAAGAAAATATTTGTTCAACTAAAAAAAATCGAATTTTCAACAAAGCAGTTGAATTATCAACCAAAAAATCAATTTTTAAACGGAAACAATTATTTTATATTAAAAAAGATGAATTTGCAACTTAAAAAAATATTTTAAAAAAACTTTGACAAAATCGTTACATTTTCAACTTTAAAAATGAATATTAAAACTAGAAAATAAGTATTTAACCAAAAATCGAATAGGTACATTTTCAGATAAAAAATTTAATTTTCTGCAAAATCGTTTAATTTTCGATGTAAAAAATGAATTTTCAACTAAAAAATATTTTGAATAAAATAAGACGAATTTACAACAGAATAGTTAAATTTTTAAATATACAGTTGGATTTTCAATTTAGAAAAAACATATCTTACCAAAAATAAAATGGAGTGAATTCTGAAAGAAAATTGAAAAAAGAATACAACATTTTTTTTATTATTTTCTAACAATTTTAAAAGAGCTGTGAAAGAGTGTGTAGAAAAATTTTGCAATTTGACTATGTTATACATAATTTTAGAAAAAACAAGAACCGAATTCTTATCTAGCCTTCTCGCGCAATTTTGTTGCACAATTTTGTTTGAAGTTTATGTTGGTTAAACAAATGTGCTTTCCAATTTGAATAAGTTTAGGAAATATTTTGAAATTTTGAAACTATTAAAAAATAACTAAAACTTGTCACAATTTTTAAAGAATTTTGTATGGTTTCACTCCCAACCAATTTATAACAAAAGCAAAGAAGTTTTATGAAAAAATGCATTTTCAACCAAAGAAATTGATTTTTAATTAAAATATATGAATTGCTAACAAGAAGAATAATTTTCTACCAAAAAAGATTAATTTTTAACTGAGAAAGGACAATTTTCAAGCAAAGATAAAATGACACATTTTTAACAAAATTGTTAAATTTTTAATTAAAAAAAAAGATCAAACGAGGAAAATTATTTCCTATTAAAAAAAAGATGAATTTTCAACTGAAAAAAATAATCAAAAATATATTCAACAAAATATAGCAATTAAAAAAATAAGCAATTAACCAAAAATATAATAGTTACATTTTCAGGAAAAAAAATAAATTTCTGCAAAAAAGTTTAATTTTCGATTTAAGAAATGAAGTTTCAACTGAAAAATATTTTGCATAAAAAAGGCCAAGTTCACAACAGAATAGTTAAAATTTTAGACATAGTTGGATTTCTAGTCAAAAAAAGATACATTTTTTACCAAAAATGGAATGAAATGAGTTCTGAAAGAAGATTCAAAAAAGAACAGCACATTTTAATATGATTTCTTAAAAAATTTTAAAAGTGTGTAATAGAGCATGTAGAAAATTTTGTAATTTTGCCATGTTGTATATAATTATAGTAAAAATAAAAAACTTAATTCTTATCTAGCCTTCTCGTGCATTTTTGTTGCACAATTTTCTTAAAAGTTTATGTTGGTTTAAAAAATGTGCTTTCGAATTTGAGTAAGTTCAGGAGATATTCAGCAATTTTTAAACGATTAAAAAATAACTAAACCTTGTAACAATTTGTTTAAAATTTTGTATGGTTCCACTTTAAACCATTTTATATGAAAGGAAAAGAAGTGTGATCAAAAAATGCATTTTCAACCAAAGAGATTAATTTTTAATTAAAATAGATGAATTTCTAACAAGAAGAATAATTTTCTTCTAAAAAAGAATAATTTTTTATATTTTCAAAAAAAAATAAAACAACACATTTTCAACAAAATTGTTAAATTTTAAAATTCTTAAGATATGAAGATTTTACGAAACATTTAATGTGTTTAGATACTTATCTCAATATTACACAATTTAGCGTTTACAATTAGATTTCCATTGTAAAATAATTGTGTTTGTGAATAGTTGTAAAATGAATTTAACAAATTTTATTTTATGAAGAAAAAATCTTGTGATTTTAAAAGGAGAAACCCATTCTAAAAGTAACTTTTTGTATGGTATCTTAATAACTAAGGAACATACGTTTAGAATATTTTCCTTGATTCTGCCCTATGGTCAAACATGGTACAAAAAACCGTCGTGAAATCTCATATAAAAACTATACTCTGTATACATTAATTTTAAAAATGAGAAATAATCATTATTTTATAAATATTCCTAAATTTTGTTTTAATATGTTGCTCAATGTTTATCTTCTCAGACCTTCTAATCTTCTTATCTTTAAAAATTATTCGAATTTTTACTGATTTTTTTAATTTCTGTAAAATAAAAAAAAATTGCCTTTAAACTTTTTTAGATACTTTGATAATTTTTGAAATATTTTTTAATGTTTTGAAATGTTTTTAAATAATCTCCTGAAATCAATGTTTGGCAATAACAAATTTACTTTAATTATTGCTAGGAACCTAAAAGAATTTTTTTCATTTCCATGAAACCTTACAAAATTAAACGAAAAAAAATCTTCACAAGGTTTATTTATTTACAAATCGTTTCAAAATTCCTCAATATCTGTTAAACTTACGCAAATTTGAAAGCACATTTTGTATACCAACATAAACTTTAAAAGAATTGTGCAACAAAATCACGCAAGAAGGTTTAATAAGAATTAAGATCCATATATTTTTCTATAATGATATAACATAGGAAAATTGCATGAACTTTTATTCTCTTGACATCCTGCAAAATTAAGTTTACTTAAAAACTCCTTCTAATAGCCAGTTAGCCACCGAAAACGAATCGTGAAGTCGAGGGGCTCGAGTTCTTGCTCGTGCATTTTCGTCTCTACACGAGGCTGGCCTGCGCAACATGTATCACCAGAACGATGCAAGAACTGTGAATAGTCGCACTGGCTGAGATGAAAAAGGTACGCTCTCACGTTATCGGTGTGTTTCAGCGACATTTTTCTAACAGTGTACTTTGTAGAGGCTCCATTCTGTTTCCTCGATCTGCCAGGGTATCGTGTGAAAAATTTGAAGCTAATTTTAAATATATGTTTTATTTCAGAAAAGTATATTCACCAAAAAGAAAGAGATTATTCAAAATATAGTTTTCCCTAATGTTTACTCATTATTTGTTCATAATTAAGAAGGCAAAGCAAAGTTAAAGATTAAACAAAAACCACAAATTTCTAGCACTTATCTAAGAAAAGATTGTCACAAACAATGGTAAAAATTGCTGAAAAAACCGCAACTATCAGGCATTGATATGTATGAAGATAATCATAAACAACAGTAATTGGTTTAAACAATTATTTTTGCTAAATCTAATTAATTATTCAGTCACGCCTAATGAAAAATAGACAAACAGTTGAAAATTGCAAGAAAAAACCGCAACATTTTGCCAACTCATAAAAATTAATATTATTAACAATGATAATAAACTATTTAAACAATTACTTTTTTTAAAATGTTTTAACCGTAATCAGATGCTAATTCTATTTTCGTAATTTTGGGGTGACAGCTACGCAGCCATTCATTCTACTATCCGAGTTTTCTTACAACACAAATAGACCATAAAAGGAGGAAAATTTCCAAAATTGATTAGGTACAACCAGGTATGCGGATTATAGGCAAATACTTAGAAGGTTCGCACTTGATTCTAGAAAAATGCTTTATAGGGTTTTCCCGCATTTACATGAGGGATTGAAAGTTTAAATGGCCTTACATTCATGTGGGTCGCTTGGAAGCGGTTTAATATTGCAGTTTAATATTTAGGAATTTGCAATCGTGTCTGTAACATTAAAATATTTCGTACTTACATGACTGTTTTCTCCTATTCTATTTGTATAACGTTGCATTTTAAGGCAGTGTTTTGTGTGAATATATTTTTTTTTTTTTAACTATGAAAATTCAGGTTTTTGGTAGGAAATTAGTTCCTTTTTCTGTTAAAAATTAAATTCTTTAAGTGAAACTTTAACTATCCCGCTTTCGCTGAAACATTGAAATTTCGAAGTAAAAATGGATATTTTTGTGTTAAAAATTCAATTATTAGTTTCAAACCTCGTCTTTTCTTATATAAAATTATTCTTTTTGGCTGAAAATTTGTCCGTTTGTTTGAAAGTTCAACTTTGTATTATCAAATTCATCCATTTTGATAAATTGCAACTAATTTAATGAAAATTAAATTGTTCCTTGATAAATATTAATTCTTCTAACTAAAAAGGAATAATCCTATTTCTGGTTCTATATAGTTAAATTTTTAATAAAAACCTGTATCTTTTTTAGTTGAAATCTCCACTATTTGTTTAAAATTTAAATATTTAAAAAAAATTTTAATATTTTCTTGATTTTTTTTGTTTGTTAAAAATTAATGTCTTTAAGAAAAATTTAAATTATATGATTGTTGTTTGAATACTAATCGTTTTTTTAGAGAATTAATTTTACGGGTAAGAAATTAATCTGTTTTTTATTATTTTTAACATAGATGTCCAAATTCTATTTTTTGTTGTCTTATATGGGAAAAAAAGTCTTGCATAATTTACTATAAAAAAATTTGTCGCTAACGATTCTGCTAAATAATGTATAGAACGTGCTTGATTTTAAGTAAATTCTATTTTATTTTAAATACTTTTTATAATATTATTCTTGCATTGAAAATTAATTTAGTTGAAAATTCTATTATTTGTTAAACAAAATTTTTTAATAGAAAATTAATCGCTGTGGTTGAAAATTCATCTTTTTTGTTAAAACTTACTATTTGGTTTCAAATTCATCTGTTTGAATAAAAATTTTAAATAATTTGTAGCAAATTTCATTTTTTTGATTGAATATTAACTTTTATAAACTAAAAACTGAATTATTCTATTTTTGTTTCAAATTTGATATTTTTATTGAAACTTCATCTTTTTAGTTAAAAATTATTTTATCGGTGAAAAATTAATCTGTTTTTTATTATTTTCAACATAGATGTCCAAATTTGATTTTTTTTCTTATATCAGAAAAGACGTCTTGCATAATTTACTATAAAAAAATGTCAATCGCTGAGGGATTCTGCTGTATAATGTGTAGAACCTGCCTGATTTTAAGTAAATTCTATTTTATTTTAAATACTTATTATAATATTGTTCTTGCATTGAAAATTAATTTAGTTGAAAATTCTATTATTTCTTCAAAAGGATTTTTTTAAATAGAAAATTATTCTTTGTGATTGAGAATTCATCTTTTTGTTAAAACTTACTATTTGGTTTCAACTTCATCTGTTTTAATAAAAATTTTAAATAATTTGTAGCAAATTTCATTTTTTGATTGAATATTAACTTTTACAAACTAAAAACTGAATTATTCTATTTTTGTAATAGTAATATTTCTATTACTTATCATCATGTTATTCATTTTTCATATACTAATAATTATATTCAACTGCATTAATTATATTCTTGGAATGGCAAATCTTAAAATGTTATCCATTTTTTCTTATCGCCAACAGTTCACTAGACCCTTGCAGGAATTGTCAGTTTTAATCTTTTTACGTAAAATTTTATATGCCTGCAGTTCGTGAGACTGGCAGGTTCCAAATTTGGAATTATCAAATTTAAAAGAAATTCATTTATTACAAAATTACCAGTTTTATCGGCAATAAAATTGTAATCCTAAGCATGCATCAACTGTTTCGTCCCGGTCTATCTTCCAGATTCCTGGACATGGTAACCCTGCCAACGGGGTCCATATTTTGTCGAGGTCCCAGCAGGGGCAGACCCAGAAATATATTTCGGGGGGGTTTTCA
>NC_046662.1:137468115-137469986 GCF_010883055.1 Belonocnema kinseyi
CCTTTCTTTACTATTGGTCTAACTACTCCTTCTTTCCATAACTCTGGTCACCACTTTCCTCTCCATACTCTACTACATATTATCCATGCCTATTCCTCTAGTTCCTCCCCTCCATATTTCCATACTTCATTTGAATCTCATCCATAACAGCTGCCTTTCCATCCTTCATTATTCTTAAAACCTTAACTATTTCTTCCCTTGATATGTCCTCTTCCTCATCTCTTGCTCTACCATATTTTCCTCCCTTTACAACTTTCCCCTCTACTCCTCCCGGCAAATTCAGAAAATATTTCTTCCATTCTACCATTTCAATATCTTGTTTTACTCTTTTTCTTCCTTTTATTTCTCTATTTACTACCTTCCATACCTCTTCTTCCGCCCTAGCCTTCTCCGCCTCTTCCTCAAACCTTTTATTCTCTTCCTTGTAAATTTATTTTTTTAAATGATAATGTAACCGTTTTCGTGAAAATAGTATCTATTTTGTTAAAAATTCCTTTTTGTTGTTGTTTTAAAATTGATTCATAAAATTTTTAATTTCTGTTTTCTATCGGAAATTATTGGTTTAAAAATTAAATTATTCGTTTGCAATTTCGATTTTCTGCTTGAAAATTTTAATATTTTTTTGAAACTTTGATTTTTTAGGTTTGATAATTGTTTTTAACTGAAAATGTAACTATTCAATTTTTCCTTGAAACATTATTTTTCAGTTGAAATTCAACTATATGGTTGAAAATTCATGTATTTTATTGCAATTTTGTCTTTTTTGGAAGAAGTGTTTTTGTCCGTAAATTCATTTCTTTGACTGCAAATTGGACTTTTTTGTTGTAGATTTAATTGTTTTTTTAATCAAAATTAATTTTTTTAATGAAAATTTAATTGTTCTATTTTTGAGTAAAAGTAAAGCTTTTTTTAAATTAATTCATTTTGTTGAAAATTCCCTTTTTTATCTGAAAATTTAACTAGTACATTTTTGGTTTAAAGCTTATTGTGTCAGTTTAAAATTCGTTTCTAAAGATGAAGATTGAACAATTTTTCGACATTTTTTTTCCTGAAAAATTATCTTTTTAATTATAAATTTATCTTCTAACTTCTTTAGCTCCCACAAGCCTGCCCAAGTTAACTGCGCGTGCGTGCGCAAAGCAACTTACCGGTTGTAGTTTTTGCACCGTATAGTGTCGATTGTATGTTTATACCACTCTAATTTAAAAATCTCAACTTTAACAAGATTTTTTCGCTAAATAATCACTTCTCACACATATATCGAAGTGTACTATTCTTGGTCCGTCTTAGTGTTTGATTTCACACTTCCCAGTGAAATTTTAAGTTTACATTAAGACTGTCACATCTCCTTGGTGTGATTCGTTAGTATTTTTAACACTGGGAAGTTGAGAGTTCGTAAATTTATGAACTTTACACCAGAGAAGTGTATTTTAGTAGAAGAAATGCTTTGTCGCACCAAAATATCGCACCGCATTATTGATACTTCGCACTTCGGTGTGACGTTGTACGAATTTTTTCTTACAGTGTACCTGGACTAGTGTGTCCCTAACCGCGCCCTCTAACCACTTCTCTAACGAAGCACTTGATCATTGCATTGCATTGCATTGCCAATTAATAACATACAAATATGAAACAAGATATTGACTGTTTCAAAAAGCAAGTAAGGATATAAAATTGAAAACTATGAAAAAAATTCCTGCCTAACAAAGGAATTGGTTTTTCATTAACGCCATGTGACGAGTGGGTCACGTGACTAGATTCCTACCTTACCCTTACTTTCTTTATTTCCCAACTTATTTTCACACGAAGCGCCACATCATGAACCATAACATTAGCGTATAAGACGGGTTGCATACATTTGGTATGCTCCA
>NC_046662.1:137470086-137481183 GCF_010883055.1 Belonocnema kinseyi
CCTGGACAATTGTCCGCGACTGCCTATTTATTTTTGTAACCATATTCAGCAGAAACCCTTGGTACAGGGACCCTCTATCCGCAACCCGAGGACACGTTCGGTAGCTTTGTCATAGGCCCTTCGGTTTGATTCTAGTGGAATCAAAACCGAACCGAATGGTTCCGGTACCGGGAATCGAACCCGAGCCTTCTGTAAGGACAACCGCAGAATTTTGCCGGGTGCGGGTGCTAATCGGAAAAATTGCACCCGCTCCCAGAGAAATCGCGATAAAATTTCAGCCACAGGCACGTCTCACGGATGTGAGATAGGTAGTTACAGTCTGTAACGGGATCAATACGACGATCCAGCAAAAGCCTCGAGCACCCTAAGAACACGGAACGACGAGAGGACTACCGCCTTCTGCATTTTTCCCGCAAGTGTTTTAGCATATCGTTGATACGCAGAGATACTTTTTAGGCCATTAGCGAGTAAAAGCTGGGCACCTCCAAGGGCGCCGATGATAAGGACGATTAGTTTAACAGAATATTCCGTGTACAATCTTTGCAACTCCCTTATAAGTTCTCGATACACCTCTTTCTTTTCATTCTCCTTGGCCATGATGTTTTGGTCAGCTGATGCCGAAAATGCGATAACGAACATGGTTCGCTTCTCGAAGTCAAGAACAACCATGTCAGGCCTCGAGTGAGCAACAGAAAGAATTGCCGCGAATATAAAGTTCCAGTATATGCGGCACTTCCCATTCTCAACAATTTACTCGATTTCCCTAGGAGCATTTAGAGGAGCGATATTAAGGTTAATGCCGTCAGAGTGGCATATATGTTAATAAAGCACTCTGAGAGCCGCATCGTGCTTTTGAATGCAGGTCGTTCCCGCGTTAGTTGGACAAGTAGAGAGTATGTGAGCTAAATGCTCGGTGTGTGCATGGCACGCCCTGCAGCTATCATCAGGAATGTCTTGGCTCAAAAAATCGCGACGGTATATAAAGGTGGAAATGACATCGTCTTGGCATGCCAAAATGAAACCCTCCGTAACAGACTTCAATCCGGGCGATTTAAGGAAAGCAAACGTTAGCGCACAAGACATTGACTGATTCTTCACATTTTTGTGGAAGGTACCGTGCATCCTCTTATCGAGGAGCTTTTCACGAAAGTTTCACTCTTGTGCTATGTTAATCCGGGATTTCAGGAGTGAGTACTCGAGATAGATAAGATTTGATGCATTTTGCTCACCCCTAATACTGAAGTCAAGTCCGAGTGTTTCAGCAGCCTCCTCCGCTGCTTTGTACAGAAACGCTCCTTTGCCCACTTCTTCGTGATTCCTTACCATTTTAAGAAGAGGGTCTCTTCCATTTGCAACTCTATGTACTGTACCCAGAATAATTCATGTTGTGAAGGCCTAGCCGACAGTTCGGAAGACCAAATCTGCCGGATAAGACGTTTGTATCTGCTTCTAGTGCGAAGGTGTCGTGTAGCGCTTCTATCAAAGATCTCAGAATCTTCAGGGATGCCATTAAGTTTTTCTCCCTTTAAATAAACCTTGGCGCATTTCTCTAACCCGAATTCCATTTCAATTTCCTTAGTATATCGTTCGACAATCCCTAGAGCTAGATGTAGTTGCCTACATCTAGGCAAAGTAATTGGCCAAGTAATTGGCCTGTAATTCTTCGGGTCAGCTGAGTTACCTATTTTAAGCAGGAATATTGTGCACCCTTCCACCAACCACTCCGGAATCGGCTCTTCCGCCTTTAAATATAAGGTGAAAATACGGGCCAAATGCTGATGGGTTGAAGGAAAATTCTTCCACCAGAAGGTTTTGATACAATTTGGTCTCAGTGCGGAATAGTTCTTCATTCCTCTTAATATTCTTTTCATCTCCTCGGTAGTGATGGGTGGGCATTTTTTATCAGGTGTTATGAGGACATCACATAGCTCCTTGAAGCTATTTGAATTTTCTAAGTCTTCGTCCAGTCTATGCTGCACTTCGTAGACTTCTCTCCAAAATACTTCGACCTCATCTTGTTTGGGCGGGTGTTCGACAGTAGCTGGAGTGCCTTGGAAGAATCGAGATGGGTCAGAGAGAAACCGTTGATTTTCTCTGACCCACCTCTCCCTCCGCTCTAGACTTCTCTTAGCGTCAGATAGTATCCGTATTCTCGCAACAATATGCTGCCTGATGCTCAGCAGCTTTGACTTGTTAAGTATGTGATAACGGGTCCGGAGTTAGCGCGCGAATTTTCGAATGCGAGACCAGCCTATCTTTATGGCAAATTGATGCATTCGTCCTATGTTCTTATGATCAACCGTTGGTTTTCTTTTACGATTCGCATCGGTCAAAGCTCTCGCTGCATTCTACACACAATAATTGATAGAACAAAGGTTGGATTCTCCGGTAAAATGTCCACGAAGCTCGTCATCCATTTCAGCCAGATCTTTAGGCTTGAGAGAAACCTTGGTGTATATGTTTCTCCGGGTCATAAAGCATCGCTCTTCTTCTATTGGATGACTGCTCGCTGTTGTTTTTAGAGTCGTTTCTCTTTCTCTGTTGCCGGCTCCTTCTAGCTGTGGTAGAGTAGACGTTCCGCTTACATAGCTCCTTTTTCGGAGTAGTCAGCATGGTTTCGTAGACGTTGCTGCGTGAAGTGCAATAGCTCCCGGTGCTTCTCGCACCACAGAGCATGCAGCCGTGCAATGTAACCCCGTTCAAGGGCCACACTCGCATCGCAGCACTCTGCAAGTCGTGATTCAGTCGCTCCTTCCACCTAGAGGTCGCGAGATCCTGCCGATCCCTCGCATTGAATCCATTTGAATTGGCTCCCCCAGCTCTAGAGTGGTCTGCATTATTGGCCGACCCATTGTCGGGAGTCCTGCGCATTTTGTTGTTTTGAACCGCTCTTACTACAACTATGTTTGATGTTGTCACTGTTGTTCCCACGAGAAGCTAGGGAAAGGGGTTTGCATATCCCTAGATAATTGTCCACGACTGTCTATTTATTTTTTTAACCATATTCAGCAGAAACCCTTGGTACAGGGACCCTCTATCCGCAACTCGAGGATGCGTTCAGTGGCTTCGTCGTAGGCCCTTCGGTTTGATTCTAGAGGAATCAAAACAACAAATCAACAAATCAAATATATATATATATATATGATAAAAATAAAAAAAAATTGTTGTAAATATTTTCTTGTTGCTGTTTTCATAATTATTAAAATTTAGGCCCAGACCCACAATTTTCAGGGTTTCTTGTTTAGTATCTCAAATTTTCAACTCGATGTGGCGTTTCATGTGATGATAAGTTTGGAAATAAAAAAAGTGGCGGTAAGGTAGGGATCTGGTTACGTTACCCACTCATCACATGGCCTTAAGGAAAAATTATTTTTTTCAATTCGGCTAGATTACCACTTTTTTCCTTGAGTTACAAAATCTGTAGCCTAAAACTTATTTAGTTTAAATTAGAATCACACATGATCATTTTCTATTGTCAAAACTACTTTTTTTTACTTACAACTTTCATGAGTTTTGCCATTTTTGTGATTTTCAAACTGCTATTATCGAACACGAAAATTGTGTGTGAAAAAATACAACTATGTCTTACAACTCTAATTTAAATTGAACGAGGTTCACATAACCAAATTTTTAACTTTTTAAAAATCAATTTCAATGTAGCCCAATCCAAAAAAGTAATATTTTTTATTGAATACAGAATTCCTGTATTTAGTAGGAATAATTATTTTTATTTTTAAGTTTGGATGATTTTTTGTTACCTTGTACACTACACAAAAATAATTTCAGGGTGGCCGTTTTAATCGGGGAAAAAAATTCCCAGTCATTTTCAGATTCACAAAAATGTTCCACGGTTAAACAATTTCGAAATGATTTTATTTTAAGTAGATTAATACATACAAATAATCAGCGAAAAAAATTATAGATGCAGTACTTTCATAACCTTTTAATAATTTTAGGAATCAAGTGACTTCTGAGTCTTGCGTGATTATTTCAAAATTAAAAACACTTTTTTCAAATCTGTTTGAAAATTAAAAATTTTTATCACCAAAAACTTACCGACGCAATTAACTTACACTTTTTTGTATAGTTTTATGAGTGATTTGATTTTTGTGTCAGCCTAAAGTTAGTAGTTTATCAAAGTTGCAAATTCCTGTCTACATTTGCATAAATTTAATCGATTATGTGTACCAATGTTTTGAATTTTATAAATATTATTGAATTTCAAAATAATTGTTTGCGGCGAAGAGAACCAACTTCATACCTTGTCAATTTGTCGATTATTATATTTAGTAAGATATTTATGCAGTAACAAGTAAATTAATTTGGACCATTATATTAATTTACATAGTATGTGTGCGATGTCTATTGTATCAAGTCTACAGTTCTTATGTTGAAAAACTGATGTAATTGTATCTGGATAACATAGGTATCTTCGAAGTAAATCTGACATTCGTTTCAAATTAATAATTATTTGAAAGAAAATATTCAAGCATTATTCTAAGAGAAATTATTTCCTCGCTGAATACATTCATTTTCTCGTCTCAAAAACATAAACATTGTTTCAATTAAAATAGTAGTCAAAATAAGTATATGAATTTACTTGGATCAAGAAACATTTTGTTAGAGTTTTAATTACTTATCATGAGAATATAATATTCTTAATTCAATATTTTATTAAACTTCACGCAAATAAGTATAATGGAATAAATTAACTCAATAGTTTTTTGCTTAGAGTAAATATATTCTTGACTAAAATAGTTGTCCTGATTATATTATTTTCTTGGTTTAAAAAAATCGGTCCCTTGCGAAAAGAAAATGCTTGCTTCTTTCAAGTAAAATCAGGCAAGTGAATTAGCCTATTTGATTTAATGCAAATTTTTTTTCTGTGGAGAGCATTTAATATTAGGGAATAAAGATTTATTTTACTAAAGGATTACCGCTGAATTAACCTTAACTTCGTTGTGACATTTACGAAATTCTAAATGATTTTGACATTTTCGCATCTCCATTAGGAGCAGTTTTTACTGTTACGCTTACAAGAAACCCTATAAATTTCTTGATGATATTTGTACCTCGGTTTAAAAAAAATATGCACGTACTGCATCATTTTTTAAGCCGCCCAGTAAGAAGTTTACAACTGAATTGAATTAAGATAGTGAAAATATCTTCAAATTCATAACGTTTTAAATTTTTACATAATCCTGTTTTTGTCGATGTTCAACTATTTTAGAACTACATTTTTTGAATAAGAAGTACGTATCTCAAAATACGAGAATTCATGAAAGTGAAAAAAAGATCTTTTCTTATTCATAAATATAAAGATGGTTAAGGATACGAAAGAATTATCCATAATATTAAATAAAATTATGGTCTGTTCACAACTATTAAAACAAGGGCCATCATATGTTTCCTTGTATATTAATATTGACTCATGTGCCTAGAAAGCTTATTCATGGGCCAATAAAATGTGCAAAATTCATATGAATTTTATAAAACTCTGTTCATTACAGGAGACGCCACCAACACCTCTTTTCGATGAAGATGTTAGTCAGCCCTTGGAAGATTTTCCACGTGTGACTTATACAGGTGACGGTTGGGAAATGCAACTTCGTCAACCTAATAAAAAGAAAATAACGGGGCAGCGATTTTGGAAAAAAATTTTTGTGCGACTCGTATACCAGGGTGAGAACCCCGTTGTCCAGCTGTCACACAGTAGAGATGATAAGGATCCGTTCCAAGAGTTGCCATTGTTACCCTGTTACTCGGTTTCTGATATTGGAGCTCAACAATTCGACCAGTACGGCAAAATATTTACAGTAAAAGTGCAATACATCTTCTACAAAGAAAGGCCAGGGGTTCGGCCCGGTCAAGTTACGAAAGCTGAAAGATTGACAAACAAATTAAGTCAATTTGCAGCGTATGCCATTCAAGGAGACTATCAAGGCGTGAAGGAATTCGGAAGTGACTTAAAGAAACTAGGTCTCCCTGTAGAACATGCACCTCAGGTAATACCTAAGAACACTTTTGAAATACAAATTATGAAATAAATCGTTTAGTGGAAATTGCAGGAAGTCATTTTCGGCCAACTTTGACAAACTTTAATGTCGTATTTTTGGTAAGAAATTTGACTTTGTTTTGAAATAGAAGCAAAGCATCATGAGAATTCGTATTGTTTATCAGGTTTTTAAATATAACCATTTACGATGTCGCACTCCAAGTATGATCCAAGTAAATGACACAAACCACTTAAAAAGTTCCTAAAGAGCAAGATGCTTAGCTATGCTATTTAAAATTTGAATTCGTAACTTGAAGCTAGAAAACATGTACTAAAAGTGTCTTTATCAAACTTGGTGAAGTCCACACTAGTTACCCTACTGAAATTTGTGTGAAATAGGTGTCAATAAACAGGTAAGTTATAATAATAATTACCTAACTTTTCCTCTCCTCCCATTTACCAGTGACTATTAGTGCCTTGGAATAAAAATTGTACTTGGCATGATATAATATCCAAATCTTAGGTTAGTCAAAACCTACATGACATTCAAACCACCAAAACTGGGATGAAAAACTAAGTCGTGACCGTCTGCATCGAAATTGATGCCTGGGCATTGGAACAATTTCCACTAGATTTTCTGCGGAAGTTTAAAGTTATCTAATCTTGCAGTTGCTAGTGTCATACATGAAAAACAAGGTAAATACAATTGTATAATAAAAACAGAAATTTTTTTTTCACGATGAGCAGGAATGTAAAGTTTCATGAAACTTTAGCCGGATGAAAAGTTTGATGAAATATTGGGGGTTTCGTGAAACATTGTAATGTTTCAAACATAGCGGCTGGAAAATTCTAACTAATAAGATAAAATCCTAACCTGAACTTAGAGGCTAAACCGATCTGACCGTGCAAAAAATAATTTTTCTTCTCATCCCTATGTTTCATAAAACATATGAAACTTTGACATGAAACGTTTTCACGTGAAAAGATGCCAGCCCTATGAATCTGAAAACAAAATAGTAATACCTTACTGTCCTAAGTTGATTAGTTCCTAATGTCTCCAAAGCGGCGTTAGTTGTCCCTCTATTCCCTGCTTTTTTGTATTGTATGGCATGCGACTAGACCACTTTTTAAAAGTTTCTCAGTGAACAAACTGTTATTTTTATGAAAACTCCTATGGAAATTGATTCTATTTTATTTATATAATATTTCAAAAAAGTTTTTCAGGAGATTTATATAAATGCTAAAGGGAAAAAATGAATTTAAACGTCATCCAATAAACTTGCCTAAGTGGAATATAACATTTGAATTTGAATGAAAAATTAAAAATAATCCTTTCTATTTCGGAATATATAAGTTTATACCAGATTTAAACTAACCATTTTAGAGTTTAGTGATAACTTACATTTTTAAACTATTGAATGAATAATGAATAATAATTATTATTATTTTATCGTTGCATTAAATAGTCCCTAAAAAGGAAAACTATTTTTCAAATGCACTTATACAGAAAAAATTACTTTTTAAGAAGATATTAGAAAAATAGAGCAAAAATTAACCAAATCCCATGCATTTTGTCAATTTTTATCTCCTCAGCATTCAACGAAGTGAAGTCAGCTAGTGACTGAAGTGAAAACACCTCATTGTGTATGTAGACGGTCATGACTGTTTCTATACATCCCGGCTTTAGTTTAAATGTCGACGGCCATGACTAACCTGATATTCGTAGGTTGCATTAGGAAGTTATAATTTTATTATAAGTGACTAGTGCGCACTGTTAATAGAAAGAAAGTTGAAAATTAGTTGAATATTATTTCAATTAATTTTCTTATTAATAATTATTTAGTCTAATATCGCCAAGACAACAGGGATACATTTAAGACTTGAAAATTATTTCAAATTCTCATTGGGAGACCAATGAAATTTGAGCTGCAACAAATTTAACACCAGCGTTTTTCTGTGTAGGATCTTATATAAGTGCCTGTACAGGATCCTCCCTATTGAAGTACCCAATGGTATCTACTGGTACGTAAGTAATGGTACCTAGTGGTACCTAATAGTACATATATCTCTAAATGCTCCTTGAGGATCGAAAAAATTTCTGCGCAGCCCTAGGTGCCATAGAGTACTACTGCACATCTAGATCGGGTCCCATATAGGGACCTATACAGGATCCTATACAGTATCCTGTACAGAAACCTATAAAGGTTCCTATCTAGTATTCTATGTAGGTTCCTATACAGAAAACTATATGGACATTTTCAGTAGGGTAGTTGTTTGAATGAAATTACTGAAATTTTTATTGTATAGGAACTTGTTGATAGATTGGCATCATTTCTCTGGAGAAAACTAAGTGCGACGGTGTAACCAGGTTACGACGTTCTTTACTGTGATTGTTTATGAGTTCGGATTCAAGGCCAACATATCAGGTGAATGTTAGGTAAATTTGACACAGTTTAAATCGACCATCTGTATGGTGAATAGTAGATTTTGTTATATGGCAATTTGAATTTTTTTAACGGGGGACCTTGCCATTTTACACCCAGGTGGAAATACACCACCGGCCCAGTATTGACCCAGTACAGCCTGCCAGTGTTCCAGTACTAGCTGGCTGTATTGGGCAAGTATTATTCCAGTACTGGCTTGAAATGCTTATCGGTACTGATGTGTCAGCACTGGCGCAGTACTGACTGTCAGTACTGGCATACTGGTAAACCACTGGTATTGTAAAATATCAGTGGTTACCCCGAAGCCCAAAAAATGCTGAAAAAGAGTTATTTTTAGCATAAGTATCCGTTTACCAATTTCTCACAAATCTAATAAAACCGGTTTAAAATAGAAGTGGGCGGTAGTTTGTTTAATTTTCCATGAAACTTTGAAAACTCATGCAACACTAAATTTTTTTAAATAAAAAAAAATCTTACTGTATCTCAAAGCGGCTGGGTTCGTTACATTATTAAATTTTTTTAAATAAAATGGCTCTCTTTTTAAAAGAAAAAATGGCATTAATGTTAAGTCAAATCTTCAAATATTGATTTATTTGAATATTCGATTAAGTCGAATTTCGTAGGTTCTGTTTCACTGTTGGATCCATTTTTTATCA
This sequence comes from Belonocnema kinseyi, assembly GCF_010883055.1. NCBI lineage: Eukaryota > Metazoa > Arthropoda > Insecta > Hymenoptera > Cynipidae > Belonocnema > Belonocnema kinseyi. The sequence continues at coordinate 137,479,182 of NC_046662.1, forward strand.
AAAAGGAGGAATTTTGTTTAAAAATTTAGTAACGAAAAGAAATCAAGCCGTTTTGGCATTGTTATTTTTTGTCCATTTTGAAAAATGCGTTCATAAAGCGTGTCTAAATTCTTATTTCAAATTCGAGAAAAAGACTGCACATCTCTAATTTAAAAGAACTCTGTAGAAAATACTCTGTAGAAAATTCAGTGCGATATAAAAAAGTAAAGTATAATTGTCAAGTTGATCTTATATTTATTCTAGGTCAAAATTAAATCAATAATTTTTTATAACGTTTTCTTCACAAACATTATCGTCTTAACAGCTGCATTTTGAGTTTTAAAATGTTAAAAAATTCTTAAGGAATTGGAAAAAGTCAGTAATACTATATAATATAAATATAAGTATTTCATGCTTACAAATATTTGCTTTTGAATTAGGGCTTTAGCTTATAAATACCTTGAAGCCTCTTTCTCGCTAGGTTTCTAGTTGTATATTGTTTCTTGATGCCAGTTCTCGGTGTTTCGCCACTCCTTTTTTCCCCTCTTTCTCGGGCTGTAGCATTAGATAGCCATCTGCTTACTTTAGAAAGAATTATTTCCTTCGTCGCTAAATCTTTAAAAGTCTCTGATAACACTACTAAACAGTCTTTAGACATTTATAGCATTTTGGATTGGAAACATTCTTCTTTGAGACTCCTCTTCAAGGTTTGCCTGTTCCACTGTACTTAAGCTGCACGTCTTTTTAAATAATCAAAGATAGCACTATCCATATAATATCATTCAAAGATTTTCCTCGATTCGCGAGAAAAAACATGTATTCCATCTAAAAGAGAGAAAAAAAACAGAATTTATAAAAGCCCACACGTTTTATTAAGATGATAAGCTTGATACTTGCCACATATAGTTGGGCTATTTCGTTGACGTTAACTTCCTCATTGAATTTTATAAATTCATCGTACAATCCTATCGTCAAATATTGCACAGTGCGGGATTATTGAGAAGTTGGGTGACCACAGCAGAAACTTGTTTCACTTTTGCTGCATCGTAGATGATGTCGAAACGTTTGTTAATGTGATGTAGGACTCTCCTTTCCGAAAGCTCAAGCGACTTTGCAAATTTATCATTTATTTTTAAATAATTTTCTTCCAGTTATGTAATTATTTAGCGATGAAAATTACCGAATGCATCAAATGTGCTCCCTGTTAAATCAGTTTAAAAAAAATTAAGTTACATATTTTAGTTTGATTTAAAACTAATTGTGTTTTTCTAATTTCTAAAATATACTGCTGGCTAACTAACCTTCTAATTTGCCACAGCTGGTGATCTTTTCCATTTGAAGATAATAAGGAGACCCGTGCAGAAATTTCCAATGAGCTTTAGTGGTGCTCTAATTTTCCTAATGGGTTGAGCACGCCTACAATTCAATTAAAGAGAAGGGCCCTTGCGGGACTCCTTCAGAGTACTATCATACTACTGGCAGCGAATACTTTTTTCTCTACATCATCATATGAATGTATACGATCCGAATATCATTTATAATATAAACGATTTTTATTTCATTTAATTTTAACACTGACTAGCCACTACCGATATACTCTAAAGATATGATAAAAAAGGTATTTACAAAATAATTATTAATTAATTGCGCGTATTTTCATTTTGAATATTAATGTTACTGTTCAGAGTGGAATGGCATATATTACATTCTTAAATCTTTATTATTATACGATATTATTTAAATGTAAAATGAAATTTTAAATTATTATTTAGGCAATTTTAGAAATCTTTTGCAATTTTCTTAAATATTATCTTAAATGTAATGAAAAAATTTGTTTTTAATTTTCCTAGAAATATTAATAAGAATCCTAAATCTAACCAAAATTCTATATCAAAATTTGTTTTCAATTATTCTCAAAAATCCTGTTAGAATTAATTTCTCAAAATGAATAATTTGTTTATTAAGACTATACAGCCTATATAGGCTTATAAAATATTGATATAAACTTTTCAATAACCTATAA
>NC_046662.1:137481283-137519289 GCF_010883055.1 Belonocnema kinseyi
TAACAAAAATGACCTAATCGCTCTTTCATTCAACATTTCCACAAACATTTTCACACATTTTTTAATTGCAGACGCACTTTTCGATGACAGTAAGTTAATCCAGAACTTTACATGGTCAAAACAGTTTAACAAGCCTGGAAAATACTTTTTTCCTCATTTTCTCGTATCTTTTACAACTATTATTTTTTTATTGTGTAAGCTTTTAAATTGACATTTTAAAATTATATTATTTTAAATTTTAAAACAAAGGTTTAAACTGGAAAGTTTTTATTGTGAAATATTTTAGAATTACACGTTCTAAACAGAGTGTTTTTATAAATAAAAACCTGAGTCGAAAAATAGCCCCTACTTTGAGACTCTTCACGCTAATATTTGTAGGGGCTAAGGTTGTAAAGTAGAAGATATTGCCATACGATTTTTGCCCCCACTTTAGCGCTCTTATGCACAGATATTTCTCAATCTTCCATTTGGGGCATCAAAATAGAGGTTTAGTTTTTGTTTCTAATTTATCGCTCCACACTATACATTTCTGTAGAGAATACAATTATTTGACGAAAAATTAACAAAATGGACCAAGAAGAAGACATACTGACATTTACGTAATGTTTCAAGATATTTTGCACATGGAAAAAAATATCCATCACATTTGATAGAACTAATCCTATAGCAGATGATACGCCGGGTAGTTTAATAAAAGTTAAAATCGTCTTTGTTGTGCATTGCGTTGAACTAGTACCGAAACTATAGAGAACAGTTCTATAAAATCATAACCGATTTTTCGCCACCAAAAAGTCAATCTTCTGTATTATTATATTATTACTATCATACTCTAATATTTTTTCACACGTTTAAGGACACAATTATTAACTATTACAAAATCACTGCACTATTTATAATCGCACGTTATGAAAGTTTTTATTCGCCGCGGGGGTTCGAACCCTATAAGTTTTGCATTCCTAACGCCTAAAGCCCCTCGGCTAGCCTAGCTTAAAGTATCCAAAAAAAATCTGAAATATAACCTACAGCTGTGTAAGGCCTTCTTCAAATTTTTGTGACCCATTCTGTAAAAAATATTGCTACGCTTATAATAATATATGTACTAAGACTTTAGATTTCAGAAATATTACAAATTATTCTTGTATATTTTATGTGCTTATGAAGATTTAAAATTAATCCAAAAATATTTCAAGATATTTTAGAAGATTAAAAAAAATTCAATATATATTTTCAGAAATTTAATAAATTTTCAAGGATTAATGCGATTGAAATGCCAGAAAATACCTCAAAATGACTAAAAATCTCTTGAACTCATTAAAAGTACTTTAAAGTCTTTAAAATCCTTTGAAAATTCTTGGAATTTTTTGAATTCTTCTGAAATCTTTTAAAAATTTTTTAAATTACTTGAAATCTTCTGAAATTCATTTATAAACTTTAATCTTTTTAAATTCAAAAGAATTATTAAATCCCGGGATATTTCAAAATATTTTGAAATATCAAAAATATCTGAGATTAAAAAGAATATCCAGAATACCAAGAATATTGAAATAATACGTGTATGGGAATATTTAGTGCATGTATCAGGAATATTGGAGTGATCGACCCCTCGGCATATAGAAATAAATTGGTTTAAAAATATGACATTTTGAAGAAACAATTTATTATTTTAAGTAAATTTTGCATCCAAATCTTTGGTATATATTTATAACCATCGGTGATCTTATTAAGAATGGTTACAAGCCACATGTAATCAACGTCGGTTTTTTGGAGAATAACGCGCGAAAAATAATAATCGCTGACCGAATCCATTTGAAATCAGCAGGGACCTACACTTAAAATCGCAGAATTTCTCGAGAGGGAAATACGTTGTTTGTGAAAGGATATTATACTATTTTCATGTTTTTAAAAATTGAAGAAAATTGGTTGAATTTGGGAAAGTTTAATTAGCAATTTAAAAATTATTAGTTTTCATGTGATTTGAATCAAACACAAATAATTGAAAATTTAAAGGCTTGGATTAAAAAAAATGTTTTGATATCACAATTTTTGGTGAATATAAATTTTGTCAGTTTAAAATAAAATTTGGATTCTTTAAGTTTCAAGGTTCTGGAGTAGATTTTTTTTTCATTTTTAATATTTTCCATTTAAAATAATTATTTAGTTTGAAAGTTTGTTTAGTATAATTAAATTCAATATTGGATTTTATAACAATTCGCCTAATTAGCTTGAAGGTCAAATTATAATTTTGGTCTGTAGTAACAATTTTAAATTCTAGAATTTCAGAAGCTTCAACTTTGAATGATTCAATTTAGTTTTCAATATAAAATTGTCAAAGCTTGATCGCTTTAAATTTATAATTGTTCAAATTCAAAAGTTTGCAATTTTTAATTATTTAGTTTTGAACGCTTTTAAGTATAAATAATGTCCAATAATTTAATATTATAATATTCAATTTTTAAGCTTGACATTGCCCTATTTTCTAAATTTTTAAACTGAAATCATTCAATTTCGTGATTCTTGAATTCAAAAGAAAATGGCGTAGAAGGAAATCTATTTCTTCATAATCTGTGGCAACTAATTTAGAGTTATTTTTTGTGGAACAGAAAAAACTCAATACAAATATTCGTATCTTTCATACCTTTTTCTTCTGACTTTCTTCTCGTGTGTTTGATACCTTTTTTGGGGGGGACGGGGTTGGATTTGGGTTCTTTATAACTATCTTTAAAATCTTAGCGCTGGTTTGCATTTTTCCTTTTGCTTACAGCCATCAGATTAGGGCAAACGTCTTTCCTCTTGAACCCATTTCGATGTTATCACTTTAATATTTATTATTTAAAACCTATTTAACTGTTGCTTTCACGAACTGTAATGATGGAATTTCAGAGAAAATAACAAAGTATCTGTCACGAGGGCGCAGGCGTAGAAACAACGACGTCACATATTTCGTGCGTTAAAATTTAAGAGCGTTAAGGGCATCTGATACATTATGATGTCACGTATTACCGGCCGTCCCATGTTAATTTTTTCCGCCAATTTAAAAATAGGGAAATTAAAAAATCGTGCTCATTTTTTTTTAATGATGGGTATTATTATGGGAAAGATCTTTCTGGTCAATTTAAGTTTCTATATTAGTGATAAACATTCATGTTTGATATTTTAAATGTTCAACACAACACCTTTCATTTCAATTTATTTGAATATTGAGAAAGCAGCTTCAGAGTAAGATGCGAGCGCCACCTCGCAGTTGTGGTTGTTAGGAGAAGCGCCCTTCCGGTTTCGAACAGACTGAGTCGGTAACGACGATAGAATTTTAAATTTTGTAATGTGTCTACATGTCTAAATACAAAAATATTCCCCAACATGTGCTGCCACCTTCTAATTTATGAGACCTTAGTTTCTCTGATAGTGTAATTAATTTGTAGCCTTTTTGTGAATTATTTTTAACTATCCGAATTATTTGAAATTACTTGAATTCTTCGAAAAGTTTTTAAATATTTAATATTCTATAAATATTTTTAAATTCTCTAAATTCCCCACTTTCTTTTAAAAACTTGCCATTCTTGATATTCTTTTAACTTTTTTGAAACCCGTTGAAATATATTTTCTTCTTTGAATAGTTTCGAATTCTCTTAATCATCTTGAATTCTTTCCATTATGTTGTTTTTTTTTTAAATTCTTTGAATTCTTCGGCATTCATAGAATTATTTGAATATTTTTTACAATCTTTAAACTGTTTGGAATTCTTTCGGATTCTTTAAGTACATATAATTCTTTTGAATCTTCGCATTTCTTTAAATTCCTTAGAATACTTTTGAAATGTAGGGATTCTACGAATTCTTTTGAATGCTTTTGAATTCTTAGAATTCTTTCAAAGTCTTTGAACATTTTTTAATTATTTAAACTCTTTTGAGTTCTTTTTTATATCCATACTGCTTCTGATTCTTTTTAATTTTTTGCATTCTTTGAATTTTTTAATTTTTCGAATTGAAATATTAAGTATTACTTAAAATTAAAAGCAACAATCTAAAATAAAAAATTCATGTAATTCCTTTGCGTACTTTTGGATTCTTTGGCTTCTTCTAAGTTCTATAAATTCTTTGAACCCTTGAATTCTTTGAATAATTTTCAATGATTTTAGATCTTGTATTTTAAAGATAAGGTATTACTCATGACTAAAATTAAGGACATGAAGAATTAGGTTGAGTTTTTTGAGCTTCTTAAATTGTTTATAATTGCTTAGGAAACGTCAATATGTCACACGTCAACCATTTTTTACTTACTTTTTTTACTTCCTACTTATTTCTTATTTTATAAAAAAATTATGGTTACACATGATATTAAGAGCAACGAAAGTAAAAAGTAGCGATGATTTGGCTGATGATTCGAATTTTCTTTTAAAACCTTAACTTTATGCTTTAAAGTAGGAACACGAAACCAAAAATAATGATTTTGACCTCAGCAATCTGTTACATAGTTTTCATGAGTTGCATTTTTGGAATTCTTTGAATTCTAAAATTAAGTATTGTTTATCATTAATATGAAAACTCAAAATTACGAAGATTTCGCTCGAATTCTTTGAATTCATTCGGATTTTGTGCAATCTTCTAAACTTTTTGAATACTTTTCAATTCCGCAAATTCTTTTGAATACGTTTAAATTTCTTTAATTTTAAAATAAAGGATCACTTTTTACTCAACCAAAAATTAAAGTGTGGAGTAAACTGAAGAACAACTTTTTTTATGATTCTTTGAATTCTTTGTAATTCTTTTCATTATATAGATCCTTTTGAATTCTTTAAATTCTTTTGAATTCTTTACATTGTTTGATTTATTTGCATTCTTTTGAATTATTGAAATTCTTTTTAATTCTTTGAATACTTTTGAATTCTTTGAATTCTTTGTATTCTTTGAGTTCTTTAAATTCTTATAAATTTTTGAATACTTTGCAATTCTCTTAATTCTTCTGAATACGTTTAAAATTCGTCAATATGTAAGTAAAGAATCACGTATTGCGTAACAAAGAATGAAGAATTTAACAATAAATTTATAATTTACATGCTTCAAATTTATTTTACTCATTTACAAAAACTATAATAATTACACTTCCTCACAAACGAAAGACAACCGCCCTCATCCGCCCTCTGCCTTTCCATTTGTTAAAGGGCATAGCATCCTTTTTTCCATGATTCTTGAAATTTATTTAAATTCTTTGAATTCCTTGCATTCTTTTGAATTTTATGAATTATTTTGAATTCTTTGAATTATTTTGAATTCTTTGAATTATTTTAAATTCTTTGAACTCTTTTGAATTATCTAAATGCTTTTTAATTCTTTAAATACTTGCAAATAATTTTAACTCGTCTAAATTTTGTGTATTCTTTGAAAATTCTTTGTAATCTGTAACACTGATTTGGTGTTCTTTTGAATACTTTCGAATTCTCTAATTCTTTTGAATCCGTTTAAAATTCATCAGCATGCAAATAAAAAATCACTTATTGCTTAACAAAAAATAAAGCATTTAACAGTAAATTTATATTTTATATGCTTCAAACTGATTTTATTTATTTACAAAAACTATAATAATTATTCTCACTCACAAAGGCAAGGGGACCGCCTCCATCCACCCCCTAGCTTTCGATTTCTTAAAGTGTAGAACATGGTTTTTTATGATTCATTGAATGCTTCAAGATCCTTTGGATTTTTGTAAATCTTTTGAATTCTTTTTAGTTCTTTCAATTCTTCTGAATCATTAGACTTTATTATAATTTTGTGTGTGTTTTTTAGAATTATTTGCAATCCGTTGAATTTTTTCCATGTTTTGAATTTTTTTAAACCTTTGAATTCAAGAATTTAGTACTAATTAATACTAATATAAACAACCTCACAAAGACATGAGCAGGACTTACTAAATATCCGGTCAATTAAGGCAAGAAATGTGCAGGTCTTAGTCATCATCCGGCGAAATAAGACGAGACATGAGCAGTAATTAGGCAATATCTGGCCAATTGAGGCAAGATATGTGCAGGGCATAGTAAAACTCCAGCAAATTAAGGCAAAACTTAAGCAGGACATAGTAAATATCCGGAAAATTGAGGCCAGACATGTGCAGGACTTGATAAATATCCGGCCAACTAAGGCAAGATATGTGCAGGCCTTAGTAAATCTCCGGCCAATTAAGTCAAAACTTGAGCAGGACTTAGTAAATACCCGGCCAATTGACGCGAGACATGTGCAGGTCTTGATAATTATCCGGTCAATTAAGGCAAGACATGAGCATTACTTAGTAAATATCCGGCGAATTGAGGCAAATAATGAGCAGTACTTAGCAAAAATCAGGCCAATTAAGGCAAGACATGTGCATGGCTTACTAAATATCTGGCCAATTAAGGCAAGACATGTGCAGAACTTAGTCAACATCTGGCGAATCAAGGCAAGACATGAACAGGACTTAGTAAATATCCAGCGAATGAAGATAAGACATGATCAAGACTTAGTAAATATCCAGCCAATTAAGGCAAAACATCAGCAGGACTTAGTAAAGATACGGCCAATTAAGGCAAGAAATGCGCAGGGCTTAGCGAATGTCCGACCAATTAAGGCAATACTTTAGCAGTACTTAGTAAGTATCCGGCCAATTAAGGCAAGACATGTGCATGACTTAGTAAATATCCGGACAAATAAGTTAAGACATGTGCAGGACTTAGTCAACACCCGGCGAATTAAGACAAGACATGAGCAGGACTTAGTAAATATCCAGCGAATTGAGATAAGACATGAGCAGTACTTAGTAAAAATCAGGTCAATTAAGACAAGATATGTGCATGGCTTGATAAATATCCGGTTAATTAAGGCAAGGCATCAGTAGGACTAAGTAAATATACGGCCAATTAAGACAAGCCATGCGCAGAGCTTAGCAAATATCCGACCAATAAAGGCAATACTTGAGCAGTACTTAGTCAATATCCGGATAATTAAGGCAAGACATGTGCATGACTTAGTAAATATCCGGACAAGTAAAGAAAGACATGTGCAGGACATAGTCAACACCCGGAGAATAAAGAAAATACATGAGCAAGACTTAATAAATATCCAGCGAATTGACGTAAGACATGAGCAAGACTTAGTAAGTATCCAGCTAATAAAGTCAATACAATAGCAGGGCTTAGTAAATATCCATCCAGTTAAGGCAAAACATTAGCAGGAATTAATAAATATCCGCCTAATTAAGGCAAGACATATGCAGGGCTTAGTCAATATCTAGTCAATTAACGCAAGATATGTGCAGAGCTTAGTAAATCTCTGGCCAATTAAGGAAAGACATTAGCAGTACTTAGTAAATATCTGGCGAATTGAGGGAAATAATCAGCAGTACTTTGTAAAAATCTTGCCAATTAAGGCAAGGCATGTGCATGGCTTAGTAAATATCCGAATAATTGAGGAAATACTTTAGCAGTAGTTAGTAAATATCCGGCCAATTAAGGCAAGACATGTGCAGGACTTTGTCAACATCCGTCTAATTAAGGAAAGACATAAGCAGTACGTAGTAAATATCCGGTCAATTAAAGCAATGCATGAGCATTACTTAGTAAATATCTGGCGGATTGAGGCAAATCATGAGCAGTACTTAGTAAAAATCCAGCCAATTAAGGCAATACATGTGCATGGCTTAGTAAATATCCGGCCAATTAAGGCAAGTTATGTGCAGGACTTAGCCAACATCCAGCGAATTAAGACAAGACATGAGAAAGAATTAGTAAATATCCAGTTAATTAGGGCAAGACATGAGCAATACTTAGAGAAAATCCGGCCAATTAAGACAAGACATGTGCATAGCTTAGTAAAGATCCGGCCAATTAAGGCTAGACATGTGCAGGGCTTAGTAAATATCCGGCTAATTAAGGCAAGGCATGAGCATTACTTAGTAAATATCCGGCGAATTGAGGCAAATAATGAGCAGTACTTAGTAAACATCCAGCCAATTAAGGCAAGACATGAGCAAGACCTAGTAAATATACAGCTAATTAAGGCAAGACATGCACAGAGCGTAGCAAATATCCGACCAACTAAGGCAATACTTGAGAAGTACTAAGTAAATATCCGACCAATTAAGGTAAGACATGTGCATGATTTAGTAAATATCCGGACAATTAGGGCAAGGCATATGCAGGACTTACTCAATATCTGGTCAATTAAGGCAAGTCATGTGCATTACTTAGTAAATATCTAACCAATTAAGGCTAGACATGAGCAGAAGTTAGTGGATGTGAGGGGTATTAAGGAAGAATATGATCAGTACTTAGTAAATATCCGACCTATTTAGGTGAGACATGTTCAGGGTATAGTAAATATCCGGCTGATTAACGCAAGACATGAGCAGAACTTAGTAAATATTCGGTCAATTAACGCAAGAGATGTGCAGGACTTAGTCAACAACCGGCGAATTAAGACAAGACATGAGCAGGACTTAGTGAATATCCAGCGAATTGAAGCAAGACATGAACAGTACTTAGTAAAAATCCGGCCGATTATGTCAAGACCTGTGCAGGGCTTAGTCAACACCCGGCGAATCAAGACAGGACATGAGTAGGACTTAGTAAATATCCGGCCAATTAAGGCAAGACATGTGCAGGGCTTAGTAAATATCCGACCAATTAAGGCAATACTTGAGCAGTACTTAGTAAATATCCGGCCAATTAAGGCAAGACATGAGCATGACTTAGGAAATATCCAACCAATTAAGGCACGACATCAGCAAGACTTAGTAAATATCCGGCGAATTAAGGCAAAACATAACAGGACTTAGTAAATACCCGGCCAATTTAGGTCAGACATGTGCAGGACTTAGTAAATATCTGGCGATTTAAGGCAAAACATGAGCAGTACTTAGTAAATATCCGGCTAATTAAGGCAAGACATGTGCAGGACTGAGTCAACATCCGGCGAATCAAGACAAGACATGAGCAGGACTGAATAAATATCTAGCGAATTGAGGTAAGACATGAGCAAGACTTAGTAAATGTCTGGCGAATTAAGGCAAAACATGAGCAGTACTTAGTAAATATCCGACCAATTAAGGCAAGATATTTGCAGGGCTGAGTGAATATCCGGCCAATTAAGGCAGGACATGCGCATGTGCATGTGCATGTTCAGTACTTAGTCAACATCTGGCGTATTAAGACAAGACATGAGCATGTCAATATATCACCTAAAGTAAGGACTTTGTATAAGGGATTTAAATAGAACAATTCAACAAATTTAATTCTGTTTTAAGCTTATGTTTATTCAATGACCTTTATTCTACCAAGGCAAGAAAAAGCCTAACTGACAGATATAGTCAAAAGCATACGCAGTGAGTGACTCGTAATAATTTCTCATATTATTTGAAATGCATCATGTCCGGATTTTTAGTCAAAATATTCCCTAAAAATCTGTTTCCAATTTTAAAAGTAACTAAATAATCTTTAATTATAGTAATTTGCTTAAAAAACAATTTCTTAGATAAAATTATTTCAACCATAGAAAAATTTACTTTCAAACATGGAAAAAGTAAAGTTATATAGAATATTTTCCGAGACAAATAAGCCATAAAGTGATAAAAGAAGCGATTAGTAAAAAAATCATTTGAAACATTTATCCTAATGATAAATTCCAAATTTAACTATTTTCAACATTCAAACCCCCAGAATTAAGGAAATTAAAAATTAAAGGATTAAAATTTTAATGATTTTAAAATAGCGTATATCCCAAAATAAAAACGAAATGCTTTTAAATTATAAAATTCTCCAAATGGAACTTGCCAAACGTACAGTTTTTAAGATTAACCCGTGTACTTTTAATTTTCAAGTGCTTAGAATTGTGGATCTTTTAATTAAAGCCGAGTTTTATTTTTTATTTCGTATTATTATTATTATTATTATTATTATTATTATTAAGAAAGTCTTGCGACCTGCAATACATGAAAAATTGAAAACAAAAAATTATTGAAACTGTAAAAGATTTTACAGTAAGGTATGCTCCTTCTACATCTACAACTCGTGCCTAAAGCTCTAGTAGACTTGGCATTCCTGCAGTCCAGAATTCTCTTGGTCCCGAATTAAAAAATTCGACTATTGTATTTTTCAGATCTGTGAGGTCCTTAATTTCGAATGATTTTTAAAAAGAATCATTTTTATAAATTGATATTATTACAATTTATTACACGTATTGGTATTTAAACATACGTATTTTCATTATCTTGATTGGCGCTTGATCATGGGTTACCTCGCGCTCCGATATTTATTCTTTGCATTTGGAATGCTTGAATAAAACTTTATCAAAAAGATTTGTTTTTAGATCGCAGCATTTATATATGTCTTCATTTTCTGAATTTTCTACTTAATTAAGTATAGTTAAATATTAAGTTTCTCAAAGCTTTGTAGGCTTTGAGTTACATATTTTCATCGTGACACTTGTGCTGCGCACTCGATTTTTGACACACATGTGTAAACAGGTTTTGTTAAATCTTTTTTTTTCGTAACTGTGGTTTTTCTACAATTTTTTATTTATTTTTTTATTTTCAATGTTATTTTTCACGAATCAAAGAAAAAGTACTCGTCCTATCAAAAAGAAATTCTTTACCAATTTATAAATATTTATTGGAATCACAATTTTTGTTAATTCATCTTTTTTCGTGTCCTGCATAGTTTGGTCACACGATAGAATTTTTTATTAATTTTTTTACAACACAAATTTGTATTGTTGTTTTTCCAAAAAAATCGAAAAAGTTTTTATCATAATCTTGTAGTGCTTTCAAACAGCAATGTTTTTCTTTTCTTGACTTTTTTTTGTATCATGCGTTGTTTGGCTTAAAAATTTAATTTTCGATTGATTTATAAAATTTTGAAAATGCTATAAGACTGAGACTGTTCTTTTTATCGAAAAAAGTCATTAGGGTAAATTCTTAAGTTTTCTGAGTACTATGAATAGCCGTAGACAACAATTTTAAATATGGAAACAAATAGTCCCAACAACTTTGAAAATGCTCTTAACTTTTTGAATTTTTATCCAAATGGCTGGTTAACGAACTCGTTCTTTCTTTCAGGACCTAAAAAAAGTGCGACAAAGATCGATTTTTTTTTAAAGAGTTATCGTGTTTAAGGACGGAAGGACAGGCGGATGATGAGAATATAAACACAATTTTGTTATTAAACTTTTTAATGCATCTTGTGCCGTTTTTCCATAAATTTCGCTTCTTTATTTTCAATGTTATTTTTTATGATTTAAACCAAAAATACGCATCAACGCGTACAGTGGCTCAAAGAAAATTTGTAGATATAATTTTGGCGAAAAATTTTATTTGTTAAATTTTTATTGTAGCTTATGTCAATTTTCCAAAAAGGTAATTTTTTCATTTATGTGTTTTCGTATCTTGCATCATTTTCCAATTATTTGATTTTTTTATTGTCATTGTTATTTTTCGCGATTAAATAGAAACTGCGCACTCTATCAAAAAATGATAAATAAACAATTTCTAGATAATATTTGGGTGAACAAACGTTGCCTTTTTATTGTTGTCGTTTCTTGTTTTGTTTCTCTAAAACTTTAATCTTTCTATTTTTAATGTTTTTTTTTACGTATAGAGCAAAATCTACGTACTCTATTAAAAAAGTGATTAATAACAAAGGAGGAGGGTCTATTTAGGCGGTTTTTGGCCTAATTTATACTTGGGTCAAAAAATTTGACCAGCATTTTTTATTATCTAATAATCACTTGCTTGCTAACAGCATTTTGTGAGATATTAGGGGCTGCTAAACTTGTATTTGCTTTATAAAATAAATTATCAACTCCCTATTATCTACTCTATACTTATTTATCATTTCTTGCCTTTTTACCCTTCTTTATAAGGATGGACGTAGTGGTTTTACTATTCATACGTGTGCGGGGTATATAAATGCAAAATATCTCAGCTAATTCTGAAGCCGTGGTCTGTTAACTAGACATCGAATACGAGGTTCAGAGTGGCCTTTTTAAACGAAGAAAAAAATTTTCCGGCCATCTCCCGGTTTTTTCTCGGTTCGAAAAAATTTGTCACGTTCGATAAAATAAAAAAAAAATCCGCCCGCTTCGCGGGTACATTTTCGTCGCGCGTGGCTCGCTTCGGCCGCAAGTTTGAGAGCGACTAGAGCGCGCGACTGTTGGTTCTCGCGTTTTGCGCTTGTTAGTATATTTGTCTCGCACTTCACGCTCGGTCTTTGTATATTCCCGCACAAGATTTTTAAAATTAAAGGTTGAAGCATCGACAATAGTAATTTGGGGATAGTGAATTCTATATTGTTAAAGCTCCTTCGGCTTTAACGTACACATTCTCATCACGTATCTCGTGCGTCGCACTCGAATTTATCTCTTAAATTGTATCTCTTTTACAGAAATCTATATTATTACAATTCTTAGTATGCATTGATATCAAAACTTACGTAGTTTCGTTGCCTCGTTTAAAAAATGTTGTTATTAAACATTTTGTTGCAACTTCTGCCGGTTTTTCAAAAACTGCATTTGTTTATATCATGTTCATTAAACCATCAATCAGTGAGCTTTAAAAGTTTCAAAGTCATATTATTTTAAACAATTTTAAGCTGAAAACATCAAAAATTAACAAATTTAATTGTTTTAAGCTGAACACTGCTTAAATCAGAAGTTAAATTATTTTCGTTTTAAATAGTTTGAATATCCTTTAAAAGCTAGAAAATTTCATTTGAAAATCTTAAGAAATCTATCAGTTGTTTTAGATTTGTTCAAATTTAAAATCATTTTTGAAATTTTTTCAAAACTACTAAATATCTTTTAAAATGAATCGATTTCAAACAAAGGATTTCAAAGCTTTTTGAGAATTTTGAAAGGCTTCAAAATAATAAAAACATTTTCTTAAGATTCTTAGGAAAACTATAAATTATTTTTTATATATTATTTTTAATTTGCAGGATTCAAAAAAGAAGGAAAAATTCAATTCATTTAAACACATATTTATCACATTTTTTCTGCAATTTTAAGAAAATTCTGAAAATTGAGAGAAAATTTCTTTAAATTATTTCAGATTCTCTTTGACCTTTTTTTAAAATCCTTTAAAACCTTTTTAGATATTCTCTTAAAATAATTATTCCAAATAAAAAATGATATTCAATTTCCCTAGGAATTGTAAAAAAATGTTTTTATTCTTTTGAAGCCTTCCAAAATGTTTGAAAAGCTTTTCAATTTTTTATTGAAATCTGCAACAGTCTACATTTTCTTTTAACTTATGTTGTGGCTATTTGCACCAAAATTTAAGTGCGAATATGCGGATTTTGTCCGAAGACATACTTTGTTTAAATTATTTGAAATATAATTTGAAATTTTTTCTAAAAATAATAAGTGTTCAATTCTTATTTATACATCAAAATTCAACAATTTTACTTATAAAATAAACATTTTTTAAATAAAGCAATTAAAATTGTAACGCTTAGAGTTTAGAACGTCTTAAAAATTTTAGCGTTTCAAGGCTTTTTATGTAAAGCAATTCAGTTTCAAATTGTTTAATTTAAAATAATTTCTTTCATCTTACTCGTCCTAAATAAACAGTAAAATGTTGCTAAATATTAAATAGCTATACATATTCTTAATTTAAAATTTTAAAATTGAATGGGTTAAAAAATGAATATTTCAGACTGACAAAATATTTTTGACTTAATCAAAGCCTTAAATTACGAAAATATTATTATGAAGCTATTTTTAAGTTAAAAATAGTTTATAAAGTTTTAATCGGGCATTTACTTTTTATTATGACTAAGACTTTCGAATTAAAACAGTTTGAGTTTTATCGTTAAAATCTGGAAATTCTTCAACTTTGAACAGCTTTACAATCTTTTTGTCAAATAGATTATTGTTTACTTTTAATACTTAAAGTACAGATTCATTAAAAAAGTAATTCATTTATGCATTGGTTTATTAAATTTGTTTAAACACATCATAAAATTAATCAAACAATTATAAATTTTTATGAAGATTTCATGAAGCTTCTAATTAAAAAAGTCGACATAGCAAAAAAAAAGAATTTTACTGTGGACAAATGCCATATTAGCGCATTTGTTTGAAAAAATCATAAATATGATTAAAAAATTATTACCTTTGCTAAAGTTATTATGAGCTTACTAGTAAAAAAAGTTGACATAGAAAAAGCGAGTTTTTCTGTAAACAAATACCTGATTCATGCATTTTTTAATTAAATTTGTTTGAAGAAATCATAAAATTTATCAAGTTATTATGATTGTGACTGAAATTGTCATGAAGTTCCCAACTGAAAAGCTGGCATTGAAAAAAATGAATTTTTTTGCAGACAAATAAATGAATAAAGCATGTGTTTATTAAATTTGAGTCAAAAATCATCGGAAAAATTACCAAATTATGAATGTTGCTAAAATTATCACAAATTTCTTAATTAAAAAAAATTACATTTACTCTATGCAACTAAAGCGATTTCAACAATTTTTCTGTCATTGACGAGTACCGGAAACGTCAAATAGGACAAATGGCCATTTTTCTCATCACATCTCTTTATTTATGAAAAAATTCGAAATCCTAATTAAAAATTCGGCTCGATCACTCTATTAGAAATCTTATTAGCTTTATTTTAGAATTTTTTATCCAAATCGGTGAATATTTGTTGGCTGTACGTTATTTTGAACCAAAAAAGTAATTTTTTTCCACTGTGCGGCCCACCTTTAGGTACGTAACCAAAAACTTAAAAATATATTTTTTTAAACACATTTACATAATTAAGAGCATTTGAAATATTCTTAAATAGCCGAATGAAATATTTTTCCATTTTCCATAATTTTTTTATTGTGTCAAAATTTGAATTTTCGATTTTTCAAGAAAATTCATAAAGTTGTTATAATAATCTTGCAGGACATTCAAAAACAAAAATTTTTCTTTTCATGGCTCTTTTTCATATCGTGCGTTATTTTGCTTAAAATGTTCATTTTAGTGTGTTTTTTGGAATTTTTTTAATTCTATAACCCTAGTAAATTTTGCTTTTATCAAAAAAAGTAATGATGATCAATTGTATGTCTTTTCGAATGTTATGAATATCCGTAGAGAAATTTTTTGAATTTAAAAAAAAGGTCTCAAAAATATACAAAATACACTCACTTTTTGAATTTC
Source organism: Belonocnema kinseyi (assembly GCF_010883055.1). Classification (NCBI taxonomy): domain Eukaryota; kingdom Metazoa; phylum Arthropoda; class Insecta; order Hymenoptera; family Cynipidae; genus Belonocnema; species Belonocnema kinseyi. The sequence goes on from NC_046662.1 coordinate 137,496,451, forward strand.
TATCCAAAATGGCTGCCTAACGAAATTGACCTTTATTTTAAGATACTAAAAGAATTTACCAAAAGAAAATCCAATCATTTAATTCTTTCGAAATTGATCGAGCTAACAAAAAAAAACATCCACGGACGAACAGACAGTCAAACAGACAAACAGGCAGACTGACAGACACATTCGTAAAAACCTGTTATATTGATTCAAGGCGTCTCAAAAAGTGGACATTTGACAGAAACTGTAGGGGTGAAATTTTTCTGATGAGAATGTAAAAAATTTCTGTCAAAAATTTTCCACTTCAATTGCCCTTAATTTCTAATTGTTTAAGTCTCCAAGACTGCATTTTAAAATTCTTAAATTTGGAAAATTAATCTTAAAAATAAAAATCTCAATTGGAAAGTCTTCAAAGAAAAAGAATATAAAATTTCATATTGTAAAATGAATGATATCATAATTGGAAAAATAACAATTCAAGTAATTATTTAAAAACATTATTTTAAATAATAATTATTTCTTTTATTTTATGATAGTTTAACTTCAAAGCTGATTAGATAAATTTTTATAAAATCAAAGAATGGATGGAATTATACTAAAAAAACTTCTAAACTAGTGATTTAACACGAGAAACATTAAAAATGAAAGCATTTTTACAGCAGAACCTTCAAGCTTAAACAAAATCGAAGTTTCAAAAGGAGTTTTTTCTATTCAATAAATATCTGAGTTTCGAAGAACATGTTTTTTTGACTCATATTTATTTTTTCGACTTACGATTGGACCGTAAGATATAAATAATTTAAAATCTACGATTTGAAATCAATAAATATCAACGGTCGAAGACAGGATTGATTTGTTTCATCAATTCATTTTACAAAATCGAAGTTCACTTAAAACTAGAAAAATTTATAATCACCAAAAACTGTGATTTTGAAACGTTTTTGTAATCAAAGCCTTTATCGTTTTTATTACTTAAAATAAACTAAAATAATTTTAAAAAGTAATAATATTTAAATTTCTAATTATATTTACTCGATGTACACTCGAGGTACACTCGATTTTTTTATATTGTGCTTTGAAGACCAATAATATCTATATATTCATAAAATACGTTCATGTGGACAGATTAGGGGGGGGGGGGCGGTGTTTGTCAAACTTCTACGGCTGTCCTCGAGGGGGTGTCAAAAAGTGGTGAAAAATTGTCCACGTGGTATATGGATGGCCCCTTAGATAAAATTTACTGCAGGTATGTTGTGCAAATTACAAATTTATGTTATATGATAAGTTTTCTATTGTATTTAGTTGAGTCGGCTAATCAAATTTGTATCAAATGCAAGTTAAAATTTAACGATTCAAATTATGGACACTTGCGTCTGCAGACGTCGGAGTCGCTACACTGATTTGTCAGACTTTACAATGTAGGTCAATCTACTTTACCTTTAAGAGAAGTAAAATAGTCGTCGTATCATAACATCATACAAATATAGCATTATTAAGAATTTTAATTTCAGTTTCAGTTCGTTCCAAAAAATGATTTTTTTTCAAGTGTTTTTTGTTCTAAAATTATCTGAAAGCACATCTAATCTATTCAAGCTCTAAAAACCAAAGCCCGATGTCCTCATTCTTCTCAATATATATTAGCATTAAATATTTGTTAAATGCTAAGTGGTATTCGCTTTCTAAACATGAGCGTTTGCAAAAAGGGAAAAACTATTTGCCCAATTCATTTTTACATAAAATTAAATTTTCAAATGTTTAGGTTATAGTTCAGGTTACCATTGAAAAATTCAGTTTTACGCAAACATCTCTAAATTAAACAGTTCTTTCCTCTGTGTTGACGTTTTGGCTAGGGAGGTTGTAAAAAACAGTCAGCAGATATAATCCGCAATCAGTCTTTATTGGTAATTCAGGCTACGACGAGTGCACTGTAGTCTTGAGAGATCTCACACAAACTCAGACTGTGGTCACTCAGTGCTTTAGAAGTGCAGACCGATAATCGACGGTGGTGCCATCAAACGAACCCGCAGGTTTTTAAGATAAGATAATAGACGCTTGAGGTTATATCCAGATGATTTGTAGATAATGTAATTAAAAAAACTTAATGAATTGAAAAAAACCAATAGAAAAACAATTAAAAATACATAAATAATTACCGGAATAATTATTTATATATTTCTGCTTGTTTTTTTATTGCTTGTTTTCATAAAAACATGTTCTAAGAAAAAACGAAAGATGATGGAAATACGTTTGAAAGCAGTTTTCATTAAAATTTTGTAATCATTTTCGGCATCAATTTTCTTATCGGCAGGTACCTCTCTTAAAATATTACTCTGTTTTTATGGTAATAATACAGAAGGTACCGCTCCCTCTTTTAGTGTTCAGTTGTGTACTGCAACGATAATCACCAGGTCGAAAATGATGACAACAAGTTAGATATCAGCTGTCAAACAGTTCCTAAGGGCATGTGAGACAGCTAAATACCTATATTACCGACCTCACTTTTTCAGTTCACTGAATGTTTTTTTGAACCTAGGAACTTTTTTTGTAAATAAAATATCAAGCTGAAATTTGGAAAATTTATTAGAGTAAAATAAAGTACGTTTAGGTATTGCATTTCGGTAGGAAGTTCACTGAAAATTATTTCATCTTTTTTCTGAACCTCGACATTTTTTGAACGTTCGAACTTTTTTTAAACACAAAATATCGGTCTCAAACTTTGAAAAAATGCAAGAGCCGAAAGAAAACTACGTTTCAGTACAAAACTTAATAATAAAAGATGTAAACAAAATTTTCAAATATCAATTCCATTGGCGTCAGCCGGTAACGTTGTACACGAAAATACGAATCCTCTAGAGCCTCGACTAGTGGCCGCCAGGGTTCGTATTTTCATGTACCACGTTACCGGCTGATACCGATGGAATTGATAGTTGAAATATATTTTTTTTAACGATATTTTATGCATACAAAAAGTTCGAACGTTAAAAAAATGTCGAGGTTCAGAAAAAAGATAAAATAATTTTCAGTGAAGTTCCTACCAAAATGCAGTACCTAAACGTACTTTATTGTACTCTAATACATTTTCCAAAGTTTCAGCTTGATATTTTATTTACAAAAAAATTTCATAGGTTCAAAGAAAGATTCTGCGAACTAATAAAGTGAGGTCGGTAATATAGGTATTTAGCTGTGTCACATGCCCTTAATGGGTTAGGTTTCACATATGCTGACGTTCGGAAAACAACGAAGGAGTAAGAGAGATAGATCAAACTTCGGCCCCTGAGCGATGTGCAGCGGGAGAAAGTACTACAGAGCCATCTAACAAGCCCGTAGAACAGGATCAAAGTATGTGTCTTCACGGTTGCCTATATTAGTGACCACAGCCTGCACAAACTGACTTGCTGTATCGGGGAGAACACCGAGAGCAGCTGACTAACGGAGTCAAGCGAGCCTTTAATAACGGCGCTTAATTCAAATACTCCAACACTCTGTATACACACTTCTATTTAAAAAAATACTGTTTGGTGTGGAAAAAATATCTCATTATAGTATTTATTTATTAAAATAAAGTAATTGAATTTTGAGGTCAGCTCTTAAGTCAAACAGCCTTAAAAAGTAATAACTTTTACGTAATTCTTTAAATTGTGTTTGAATTATAATTTAATTTGGTCATTCATTTCAAACAAAATGACGCACAGTGCAAATGGGATCTGTATTATAAGGATCATCATATTTTATCGCTTAAGGAACCTATGTTTCCCAACACGATCTCTGTATGCAAATCTTTTTGTATCCTTGGAAAACATTCCTAAAGAAAATTCGAAATAGTTAGGTATTACAGAATAATAAACATTGATTCAGATGAACGTATATGTTTTATCTAAAATTAAAAACAACAACAAAAACCAATTTACTTTGTATGTCTTAATTAACAAAATTATATGCAATATAACTTAACCTTAAAAATGTCCTTCCTTCAAGGATACTTACCTTAATTTATTTCTCTTTTGTGAGGAGAAACAGCGTAGGTGGCTTTCAAGTATTTACACTTATTGCTTACTCTTCTGGCGCGTTTATTGGAATCGGATAATTGTTTATAAAATAGAACTTACAACTTTATAAGTTTATTGATAATAAGTGTTTTTTACTTGAGTGTCATTTTTTGTTTTTTATTATTTTAGATCATTCTAACAACTTTGCACCGTAACATTAGATGTAATTTTTTTAGATCCATAATAATTTGTCATGGAGATAACTAGAGCTTATCATTTTTTAAACTTTTTCAAAAAAAATCTGTTCATTAGTTTAATTTATTCAACATTTTATGCTATGTTAGTTACTTTCTACAGAAACATAAAATATAATTTTTTGGATCAACCGTACATTAGGATTAAAATTAAAAATAATTTTCATTTTAAAAAAATGTTTCCACTTTAATTAAATATACCATTTCTCGTTATTTTAAAACACCTTAATAACATTAATGAACCTATTTTTTTAAGTTCTAGTTTTGCACTAATAGCATAGCGTTTATTTTACCATTTGCAGCGTAATGATTTTACAGTCGATTATAATTTCAAACTTCAAATAGTTCCCTCCTACCGATACAAAATGACTAGAAAATATCTAAAGAATCTCAGGTTAAGTCACTTTTCTGACATTTGTATAGGACTAGGTATGTTGCTATTAAGCTTAAAACCATATTTCACCCGAATACTTGCTGCAGTGGTGCCCTTCGTTCGTAACAAGGCAAATACTACAAAATCTAAGTAGGATAGTTGGATTCTGCAAGTTTTGAAGACTTCAGACATATGTAATTTTAAAATAATCGTTGAAATTTCAATAAGTCTTTAATGAATAGAGCAATATATTTCCGAATTTATTGATTGAAAGGCTTTCAACTTTTTGGACCAATTTTCAAGTCGCCAATTGCAAAGTGTATATTTTTTAATTTCGTGAGCCTATTTATGGCTGTATTTCAGTCCTATCTATTGTAGACAACGACATATGGAGATAGAGTTCATGTATCAAAATTTAGAGGCTAATAAGCGAGGGCAATAACGGAGGTCACATTTAAGAGTTTGAAACACAAAGTAACTGTTGCTTTTAATTTTTAAATTAGGGAATTAATAGTTACAAATTCAGAATTTATGAATCTGTACTATGGAAAATATGTATATCAAATTTGGGTTAATATGTTAAAAATACATTATGTTTTGTAAGTATCTCGTAAACTATACGAGTTGGGTAAAAACAGATAGCATTTTTAGATTCACCTCCAGGACATTACTGTTAATAAATAAATATATAAATAAGTTGTCACAAATAATTATATTGGGCATGCGGATAAATAAATGAACGAAAATTTTTAGTGTAAAAGTGGGTTAATTTTATAAGGACGTTATGAAAACCAAACCTTCCGTAACTAACTTTTGTGTTTCGGAATCCTCAAGGTTGGACCGCCATAATTTAAAACTCAAATCACAAAATAAAAGGATGCAAATCACTCAAGCAATATCTAGAGATGAAATCATTAAAAAAGACACTGATAATGCACTGATATGACCCAACCTCATATTTTCGCCTGAGATATTCATAATCATATTCAGTTTATTTTAAGCTGAACAGTTTACACCAATTCAGTTTCTGAAATAAATTCCAGTACAGCATTACAAAAGGTTTCTAGTGATATAACGAGCAAATCTATGTTTGTAAAAAAATTATTAAGATTATTATTCATTATGTATAGAGAAGACTCATTGATCAAAGCTGAGGATACATAGATTTCTTCTTTGTTTCTCGTAAAATGATCGAAGTAGTATATTAGTTTTGAGAAATGGAAAGCAATCTGTTGTATTACGGGACATAGAACCTCCTATCCCTCAGAGTAGTAACATTGATTCTATTTCTAATCATGGATATATAAGTTTCAATAGGTGGATATGTGCAATTTTCTATTCAATAAACATAATTTTTTAATCTCTTTTGGCAACTTTTTATCAAGTCAATGTATTTTAGAAAGTAAGGTTACCATAAAATGGAGCCATACTCAAGCTTCGATCTTACAAGTGTGTTAAATAATGTCTTCGTAGTTTCAGGAGTTTTGAAGTTCCTGCATACCATTTTATCTATATGTATTTTAAATATAAGGAGCGGGTGGAAGTTTAATCCTAAATTAATTACAGACAATACTTTTTCAATTTTTACACCATTTATAACATAGCTAAAATAAAAAGATATTAAACTATTGCGATTTCGGAGAAAAGGCAAAGTTTGCATTCACAAGTATTACGTTATAATTTATTGACCTTACGTCATGTAACATAACTGTTACCATAGAATGGAGCTCGGTGCGGTCCTGCAAGAAAGGGTTGCTGGGCCGCATCCGAGATGGGCCGGAACCCCCGGCGGGTCCCAAAGTTACCCTGACGGACCGAAGGAACCGAATGGAGCCTCTACAAAGTACCCGTAACCACCCTATTGGCTCCCCATTCGGTTCCTTTTTTCACAAACTCGAAAAAACAGCAAAATCAACTTTTAAATTGTTGAAATTCGGACGGGTACTTTGTAGAGTCTACATTCGGTTCCGTCCATCCGCCAGGGTATGGGCGACGGAACGTATTGTCGTCAGTCTTGCTCGTTTGCTCGTCTATAAGATTAGCCCGTCCTCTAAGTCGCTTTTTTGCGTGCGTGCTCTCGGTCCCGCTCTTGACTGCTTCCTGAAAAACCTCCCCACCATGACGTCTCACGTACCGCATCAACCTGTCGCTTGGATGTTTGACTCCAGCTTCCACTACTCTGACCGGAAATACCGGGTCCTGATCTGCCCATCGGTTACAATAATGTAAGTGGTAGTAAAGCTCGCATATGAACCCTTAATGGGCTACGAGATACGAAAATGGTTCAAGAACGACGACATACCGCCTCTCTTAGTTCATGGACAAAAGACATTTGATACAGAAGAAGAAAATGAATCAAGACTGATCACTAAGACAAGCTCGATCGTATAGGCATGAAATGGCCACATAAAATCTGTTTGTAAGTTGTTAGGAAATCTCATGAGCATGAACCATGCCATTAGCATCGGCAATTTTTACCGTATTGCTGAAGCAATCCTCAACAAGTATCGTCCTTGCATACAGATGGCTGAAGCGACCGTGAACTTAGCACAAACAATGTTATGAAAATCACGTAAACCCAACGTCGTCCAGGCCAGAGTTAGAATTAACAACTTGCATACCAGGAATGCCAGATGGATTCATCTTAATGCACATCAATTATCTCATTTCCCTATTTATTATTAATATTCTGGGTGGAGACCGTCACAACCCCTGACGCTTGGGTGATCCCATTGCGTCCCCTTATAAGCCATAAGTATGGTCCCAAAGCCCTCTCTATAAAGAGAGGACCACAGGCACGCTACTGGCTGATATTTCAGACTCACTGATGCAGAAGCTTCCTGTGACTGATACGCATTTCTCCGCAATCACAGGGCAGTGACAGAGTCTTTGACTTCATTCCTCCCGAGCTTACGTATTTCCTTCGCTCGATGAGGGTTTAGCTTTGAGCCCAAGAGTGTTTTTGCCTGTCTGCAGCCAGAGACCGCCTCCCACTCATTGTGATGTTCCACGGTCAGCCAACTGTTAATATCTTCAGTGAAAAAACTACTGGAAATGCCTACAACTGACTCAGATGCAGTAAAATTTTCCTTTGCTGCTAGCTTTGCTAGCAAGTCCGATATCTCATTACCCCTGATGCCACTGTGTCCAGGTATCCAGAGCAGAGTGACTCAGTTTTCTGTTGCGAGCTTATTCAGTGCCACAAAGCACTCCCATACTGGGAACGACGTGGTCGTTGTTCCACTCAGAGCCATGATAGCAGCCCTGCTATCTGAGCAGATGCGAATGTTTCTTTTCCCACCATAATCCATTGCCTTATAGGCGCACTGGAGCAAGGCCATAATTTTAGATTGCAGAACTGTTGCATAGAACCCTATCGACATACACCTACAATATACACCTGCTCCAGCGTTCTCCTTGATCCTGGAGGCATCTGTAAACCAGTTGTCTCCATCACTGGGCCGGTGCGCCTCACCATTTTCCTATTCCCCTTTCGTGGATAGGCTAACTCGGTACTTCTTGTCGAAGAGGTAGCGACATGTGGACATTTTGTCCCTGAGCATACACAGTGATACCTCTCAGGATAAGTCTACTTATTTTCCAGGTGCTCGTTCCGTGACAGCCTCTTATCCAGAATGACTCCTAGATATTTGGCTTGCACTTAGATTTTCAGTTTCTGTCTAGTAAATTTTAATGTACTCATGGTTCCCCACTTGTATCTTCTGATAAGCACAACTGTATCCATCTAGCTCGGATTGACTGATAGTCTTGTCCTCTTACACCATGAATCTACTATTCTTAGTGGTTGCTGCATTACTCCGAAGAGCGCATCCAGATGCTGACCGCGCACGATAACCAGTATATCCCTGACTCGTGAGTAGATGAAGCAATTCATCCACTACCAGGCACCGCAGCAAGGGTGATAGAACACCTCCCTGTGGACATCTCGAGTCAACGGTTCCACATAAAGTGGTGTCACACTTAGTCGTGGTTAGATTCCTATTGGCCAACATGTGCCAGGTCCATTCCACGACTCGACTAGGCACACTGTGTGCGATCATGGCCGCCTTGATCACCTCTCCAGAGGAGCAGTTAAAAGCTCCTTCGATACCCATGAACTTTTAAATCGCGAGACATTTCTGCTTCAGTTGTCCTTCAATTAGGTTAACTGCAGTGCTTAGGGCTGCCTCAGTCGAGTGACCAGCCCCATAGGCGTATTGTTGCTTGTGAAGAGGACTACTTGACAAGAACTTATCGCCGATATATCTGTCCACGAGTCTTTCCACTGTTTTTAGCAGGAAATATGTGAGGCTAATGGGTCGAAAATCCTTGGGTGAAGTATAACCGATTCTGCCTGCCTTCGGAATAAAGACTACTCTCGCACTCCTTCATGCCGCCGAAACACAACCCAATGTCAGGCTAGCCCTAGCAAGTCTCACAAACGGCCCAATGATGATATCATCAGCCCTCTGCAAGAGGATTGAATATATACCATCCGCACCGGGAGACTTGTAAGGACTGAAGAACTTCAGAGCCCACCTGACCCTGGCTAGGGTGGCAATCTCGTTAGCTTGCCGCCGTTTCGGAAGCAGTTGGACCATTGACGGCTTTGATTGCTTCAGCGGTGCCAATCCCCTATCTTCTAACTTTGTGAAGCCCAGAAAATGTGCGTTGATCAGGTGAACCAAGGTATCCCCGTCCGAGTCTGAGTATCCCCTGCCGGGCAATTTTAGAGTCCCGAGAATAGCATTCGGATTTCGAGAATGCAGCCTGTCCAATTTGGCCGCCTGTGCTCCATTTTCGATATCAGTGCAAAAGTTGGTCTAGCTTTCATGCTTTACCTTACGTATTGCACTCCTATACTCATCCCTCATCGATGTAAATGAAGTCCATGGTTCCTTCGTTTTGCCAGAACTCGCACGTCTGAACCTCTGCCTGGTTTGCCTGCGAAGCTCTACGAGTTTCGCATTCCACTAGTGTGTCTCTCCAGCCTTTCGGACTTTTAAAGGCCGACAATTACTTTCATAAGTAGATTTGATGGCGTCCCTGAAAATCTCGGCTGCCATCTTCAGGGTATCCACGACTCTAATTGAACTGGGCACACCTGAGAGTGCACTTCTTAATTCTGTGGAAAACTGACCCCAGTCCGTTATTCTTGGATTTCTGACCCATTTAGGGCCGATGGGTACAGCGAATTTCAACACGAACTCTATCAGTAAGTGATCTGAAAGAGTGGATTCATCTGAAACTCTCCACTTCTTGATGTTCTCTGTAAAACTACCGGTACAGAGAGTGATGTGAATGACTTTATCCCTGACCTAATTACCAAACGCCAGAGTGTCCCCCGTATTAAGAATATCTAAGTCGGTGGTCATTGGGAGACGTGCGTGGTACCCCACAAAGTATAGCGGGGGTTAGCATCGCACCTCAGCAGAAGAGAAAGACCCCTTACCTTGCAGTATTCCACCAGTGTACGTACCTCCAATTATGGATTGGTGTCGCTGTCATATGGAAAGTTAGCCAATCCCATAAATAGCCTTCCTACTCATTTAAGATCCGTGACTATCACCATCAGGTCTCTGGAGCACATATCAGCTACCTGACGGTAGGAATCTATCAGCTGAATCTAGCAGGAGCTTACATCCAAGATAAGTTTGAAAGGAAGCGAATGGATGATTTGGAGTTGGACGAACTTTTCGATGAACCGGGTTTAATCAGAGTGCGAGTGTATTCTCGTTCCAGACGCGCAACGAAATATCAGATCTGGATATTGTATGTAGAAGATAACTTGGTTCAAGCAGCCGATGATCAAGAGTTACTGCTGGATGAAGCACAAAACAATGAACAAATATTGAAGTACCACTGTATTGGCAAAACTAGGGCCAGGACAGTCGGATCATGTGCAGATGTAGCAAGCATATTATAGTATTTAGGATACACGCGCCATCAGCCAGCAGTAGAGTATCTAAGCTGATCTATGGCTAAAATTATTGCGGATGCGGGTCAAAGGGAACAGTAGAATGATATGCGAAAACTCGTCTTGTTTGAGCATCATAATCTTCCTGACTAATGCTCCGGTATTACCTTAGTTAGCTATGGGTTATTAGCTTTAATATCGCAACAATACGAATACGGTATGGAAAAGCCGATCGCGTTCGCAGCACAAAAGATACAAAAAGAACGAATTAAATAGAAAAATTTTCGATGAAGAGGCGATGGCGATAATGTTCGGAGTAAAACAGTTTTATCAATTGCTGTTTGGAAAAGAATTCATTTTAAGAACAGATAATAAAGCATTAGAATTAATACTGTGTCTAAGAAAAGGGATTCCATTAACTGCAGGTAATCAGGTTCAAAGATGGGCTTACAATTTATCCGGGTTTCTTTATAAAATAAAGCATGTAAAACCAGGAGATAACGCGAACTGCGATGCATTATCAAGACTACTGATAGATAATAATACTTAAATGATAGAGTTAAAATTTTCACATTTACATTTTTTCAAAGAGGGAATGACAGCATTCGATTATAAAATTCTATCGGAAGAAAGTAAAAAAGCTAAGTTCATTGCTATAACAATCATGCGTGTTTTAGGAAATTCGTCTGATAATACAAAAAATATGGCAAATAATGATAAAAGTATCTATAACAAAAGATTAGAATGAACAACAGAAAAGGGGTGTTTATTTTTGTTATTAAGAGCAGTAATACCAGAAAATTGAAGAAGTATGATATTAAAATAATTTCATGCTACACACTTGGGCATTGTAAAAATCAAAATGTTTGCACGCTTATATGTTTGATGGGCTAATATTGATCGTGACGTAGGAAACATAGTAAAAGAATTAAAATTCGTTTGACAGAACTAAAGAAACCACCATTGACGCCTTACCTACATGGCCCTGGCCAGTAAAAGCATGAAGCCGCATTCATTGTGATTTCGCAGGTCCATTTTATGAAAATTTGTATTTGATTGTAATAAATGCTCATTGCAAATGACCAGAAATCATAAACTTTAAAAGTAACACAGAAGCATACAGACTGTGCGAAGAGTCTCGAGTATTATTTTCACGACGAGGACTTCCCCTGCATTGTGTAACAGATGAAGGCCCACAATTTAGAAGCACTACATTTAAGTTTTTAAAATAAATAACGAGGTAAAGCACAGCTTCTCACCGCTGTATCATCCTGCTACGAACGGTGCAGCAGAACATTTTGCACAAACTTTTAAGGATACATTTCTTAAAATTTTAAAAGGGGGGAAAACGCTGGAAACAGCTATTAATATATTTTTATTTGATAAAATATATTTTTATTTGTAGATCAAATGATAAAATATACACATGTTGATACAAAATTACGACGCTCTCCTCGTTTTCAAGGAGTTTCAATTTTAAGAAAAGTGGAGAGTTGTGATGTATGATGAAACGGCCGTGTCAGCGTTTCCGCGTAGCGGACCTCAGTGGGCTCCCAACACGGCGCATGGGTCATTTGCAATTAATCAGAACACGATGTATCTCCTATTTCATAGTTGACTAAACTAAATATACAGTTAATTAAGAATTTTCATTTATTACAATAACCATCAGTCCCGATATATTACAGTCATGAAATGTTATTTTTCTTAAAAGATTGCCCACTCAGCAAATGTAAATGCCATTTTCCTCTTGCAGGTATCACAACTTTTTAAACTAGGCTCTCAAAATTACGAAGATATGAAAGAATTTTCCTCAGCGATCGAAGAAGCCCTTTTTACATTACCAGCTCATAGAGATCGAGCATTGCAATATAAAATGGAGGAGGTCCAAATAGCAGTTGTTGATGAGTTGTATGTAGAGCAAACTGCAGAAGGTCATGTGCAAAAGCAAATAGCACGTGTTCGATTATTCTTCTTGGGCTTTCTGTCAGGTAATATAATGTATACAATTTCGGAATTTTCGACCGAAAATGTATTCCAAACCAATCTCAATAATTGTGAAACCTGTTCCCGATTCAATTCAAATTAATAAAAAACAAAACGATGCAATTTTTCATTGAAATAAATCCGAGTTCAGATTAATCAGATTGTACATGTAATTTTGAAAAGAATTTTAATGTAGGTTTGGATTGAACTTGGTATTGACAGGCGAATGAAAAAGGATAAAAAAATGTATCTGTAATATGTTCAAGTTGATTCGAATGAAATAGGATACAGGTTCTGAAATGATTCGAAATGGTTTAGATTGGTTACATACGAAGTCTTAATAAAAACTTTTATTAGGCTAATTATAATAACTTTATAACCGAAAATATAATTTGGGGTGATTTTCGTTAAAAAAAAAAATGAAGAAGTTCTTACAGAAAGTTATGTTTTAACCAAGAAATTATTCTGCATTTTCAACTCTGGTTCAATTTACCTCTATTTTTTTGGTAATTTAGTAACACATGGGTGAAGAAATTAAAATGATATAACATCTTTTGCATAATTTTTACATTTATGGTTCAACCGAAGATAAATGATAATTAACGTGTTTATGATATATTATTATTATTATTTCAGCTGTAATAAATTTACTAGCAACTGACGTTGCGTTCATCCGCGAGATCTTAATATACGCATACTGTTACTTACAAAAGTAAATAAAAGAAAAAATGCAAGGCAATATACTTATATCGTATATAAGTTACTTTTGGTATACAATAAAATACCAATGCAATGATCCCTCTCGGAATGACCGATCCGGACTATATGGATGAAGATTCGGTGCCGCGGGCCAAGCCAATATCTACCATTACCGTTCAACATACACCACTGTCGATTAAAGCGAGCCCTTTGTCCTCCTTCGGAGGCTTTTTTATTTCGAATCACACATATAAAGTCGGGTCTGCATCCGGTGATGATGCTTGTGGGCTTTTGTCTTTAATAGGGCTAGTATTTAGTGAATTTCTTTTCCTGACTTTTCATTTTCTCTTGCCCTCATTCTGGTCTTGCGAGCGATGGTATGTTTGGTTTTTGCTTGTACGGATTACCGGAATCCTGTCTGCCGACGTCGACGAATTATCTCATTGAGTAAGGTTTGTACCTGTGGCTATCCCTTTCCGGGTTACATGGTTCCGTCAACTCAAACCTATTCTCTACTGGTTCTTGCCTATTATCCTTAAGCGTCAATCCTGTCCGAAAATGGGCCCAGAATCATCTACCTCTAAAAAACAGGGAGTTGATGCGAAAGTCGTAGGCTAAAATTGTCCTCCCTAAAGAAGAAAAGTTTATCTCTACTTTGTATCCCTCCTACTGTTTCCCGGACAACTTCCGTACAGTTTGCATTCTGTATTTCTCAACTCTGGACTTATTTTCGGGAGGGTTTTGACTTTATATTCAACGATTTCATTCGATTCCTTGCATCCGGAGGCCCTTATTATTACTCCTTTTTGTTCACTCGGACTCTAGCTTGTTTTCCGGTGGATCTTTGCTTGAGTTCATTTCAGATTCACACTTTTCATTTCCCATTGTCACCATAAGTGCTTGAATCAATTATGATAGTTTCGAAGTGATCCGTGTGTTGCTGTTAAGTACTCAAATTCCGCTGCTAGGATACCCAGACCGCAACAGTAAACCTGTTTCACAGGAACTTTGATCAACAGTCATCTGCGAGGACAGTAGCCTCTCGGTTTCTCACTACTAATTCGTGCTGCTCGGCCTAACCGCGGTTATAACTTACCATACTAGTAATTAATGGTCATTAATGGTAATCGCGGTAAAAAGCAGTAATTCCTTAATTAAAAATCGCCTTAAAAAGATTTTGTAATATTTTTGCCATTTTGGTTTTATGATGCCAAAACAAACGTAAAAATGTTTGTGCTCGAAACTCAAACTTTACTAAAGCACTAGTTTATATATTATATATTATATAACCGCCATTTTTAATTTTTTATGAAAGAGCGGAAAAACTCTCGCATTTGTGTAAGTCAAACTATAAGTATTTTAACCTTCACTTCTTTTGCAAATGAGGTTATAAACAGAAATTTAAAACTTTGGACTTTATTTTTAATTTAATCAGCAATGACAGTTTATAGCTCTATAATTTTATTTATCACAAATAATAATATTCTGCATCATACATGTATTTAGCCTTGAGAAAGACACAAAGCCGTGTTAAAACGTCGGCATTATGTATCGACACTTTTATTTTATTTTTAAATAAAAGCTATATAAACATGAATGGATGACCAAAATAAATCCTTTCTTCTTTTGAAGAAATCACTCAGTATCAAACATTAGCTGGAACGCGTTTTCCCTAAGACGTCGTGCATTCCTCGCCGTTGATGCGACGTTTCTTTTTTTCCGCGACGCGATTAACCATTTCTCCGCAAATATAGAACCTAGAACATTCCTTCTTCAACCAAAATGTTTGAAAATTAATGTAATAATATAGTAAAAGCACGGTTTGACGATTGTCAAGATTAAAATACTTTTTTTATTCGTGAAAGACAAAACGTAATATTTACATTGACACACAGGCAGATACATTTTGTAGACCCTACTACTCTAAAAGTCCAAAAGTGTTTGTGAAAACACGAAATATTCATAAGGCTCAATTGGTTGTTATACGACTTTGAATTGCCAATAAGCGACCAGTTACCGAAATGTAATGTTTCAAAAATTCTCACAATAAAACTATTGCGAATTCTGACTTGCTCTTATCGCCGAAATAACGGCATCAGCTTAGAGTTTCAAAAAAAAAATAAATAAA
The DNA here is from genome assembly GCF_010883055.1 of Belonocnema kinseyi. NCBI lineage: Eukaryota > Metazoa > Arthropoda > Insecta > Hymenoptera > Cynipidae > Belonocnema > Belonocnema kinseyi. The sequence goes on from NC_046662.1 coordinate 137,511,779, forward strand.
ACGAATTTTGAAAAGTTGGCGGTTACACGACTTTGAATATCCACCCTTCAAATCTTCCGAATAAGATGCTTGTACATGCTTCGGAGAGATTTATTCACCAATTTTGCTCCCTGAATGCGACTTTGACGAACACCCAGGTATGTATAGGTCCCTCGAGTGTCAAGATGCCTAATAACACGCATATGAAGTACATGAATGATCTTATGCTCGCGATGATTAGTTCCGCTACAGAGGTATCCAGAAGAATGTCGTTATGCAACCGATAGAGGCAGAAGCGTGGTGTAAAAAGTCAGATGACCCATGGTGTCGACTTGAAAGAAGCCTTTATGGAAGGTGAAATTGTTCGTTTTTGCTTGATATTTTTCTGATTAGATAGTAAATATAGTTTTCTAAAAGGACATCAATCGATTAACCTTTAAGTTTTCCAACAGACAGATGATAAGTCTATTAGAAGTAGAATAGAAGGCTTTCAGGTATTCAATTCATGTCATTGACAGGACGCGCTGATGGTTCCATCCAAAATATTTGTAGCATCCCGAACACTAAGGTGACTTTGGAGTGGGCTCATGGTGTCGCCCTGAAAGACGCCAGTTGGCATTAAAACCCCACAAATTGCCAGAAGGGCGCCAGGGAGTTTTCCGTCTAAACTACCAAAATTTCTAAATTTTGATTTTTAGTTAACCAACTATGTGGTTTAGCAACGCTCGGTAACTCCGTTTAAGTGGCAGGAGAAGTAGTGATGCAAGGATGGTAGATTAAACTAATAAATGGATCACCATACCCAGATAGCAAACGTGCGGGGCACATTACTCGCACGGCAAGCGAGACACGCGCTGCGTGCTGGGTGTGAGGCATATGGGTCGCACTTTGTGAGGGGCACGTACGTGCGAGGCATATGCGACGCACTTTGTGATAGGCACGATGTGTGGCGCATATGTGTCGCACTTCGTGAGGGGCATTATTTATACATAATATATAAGTAATAAGCACACTTTTTATGATATTAGTATAGTAAACTAGTTTTATTGTAATACATTTTAAAAATAATAATGACTATTATAATTAAAGATTGAATCAATTGATATTGTAAAAATAGTTAATTTACAAAAATTAAAACATTCCCGATTTTATAATAAGAATAAATTAGGAAATTTGCAAGAATTATTCAATGCATGGTTGTCATAGTTTCAAGGAACAATATGCATTTTATTTAATTTAAAACTATAATTTCCAACTATAATCGACTATACAAATAATTTCAATTAGACTTTTGTCAATTTGAATTTAAGACTAAGTAAATAAAAAAATGAAATTTTTTGTATAATTTCTACTTTACATGTTTATTCATGTTTGTAACTTCAATTTGTGCTTTTAATTTTAGGTTTAATATTATATTGAGTTTAAAATGTAATTAAATTTTCAATCGTATTGTGTTCATTTTTTATTATTTTGAAGAAGAAATAAGAGGAGCTATTTAAAAACTGCGCTTATTAGCTTAATAATATACGGCACAGACGCAGTCACGTCGGTCGAACGGTAGTTGCCCGACGCGCCGTAACAGCTGTTGTCGACTTCCGTTGTCGATTTCGTTTTGCGAGTTTTTAGTGAGAACACGTCGGTTCTCGATCGAAAATTTGATTATTTCCATGGGGTTTTTATGTGTAGTGACGCTGCGGCCCCCATTCCTCTAAATTTCTGTTCGATATATCGTGCGCGTGTTTATTAATCTTGTTTTATTCTCCTTTTCGGCGTTACCGGTTTTTTTTACATTTTGTGTAAGATAATTTTGACAACATAATAATAGCAGTGAAGTACGTGTCAGGACTTACACATTTTAATTGTGATAAGTACGGTGTTCATTTCTTCTACGGTAAGTAAAATATTTTTCATGCATCCCGGTAACAAGCGTTGAATTCAGAAAAATTAAGAATTTGTATTCCTATGAATACGCAATTTTTTCTTCGTCTAAAAATCCCCCAACAGGAATAGAAAAAGTGAAAATCCTATTCCTCTCAATCTACTTAGTAAAATTTAACAAAAGCATTAATTTAACCTATTTTTCATTATTAAATCTTTTTATGACTTATAAATTCAAAAAATATTCAAATTTATATTTATTTATATTTTGATAATTTATTTAAAAGTCTTAAAAAGTGCAACAAAGAAATCTATGCAAAGGTGTGAATTTAAATGATTTTAACTCTAGAGAGGCAAAGTTGAATTGGTGAGAATTAAAATTTCAGAATTTACATTCCGCTTGAAGGAATTAAAACAACTTATTACACATATTTTGTGAACTAATTCGAAGGAATTAAATAAAATCAAAATATGACCACTTTTGAGGAATAAAAAATATCTCTGTGCGGTGTTTACTGGTACAATTAGAAGGAAATAATTACATTGAAAACACGTTCTCTTTGGGAGAATAGAAAACTGTGTGGCGGTCGCTATGGAAATAGAAGTGAATAAGTTTAGGAGGTATCTTATTCTTAATGTGGCATTTTAGGCAGATGGAAAAATCGCGAATTCAAAATAATAGAATAATCTTCACTTTTGCGCTGAAATCGAAAAATATTAATTTTTCATTATTCTACGCTTATCACCGGGATATACATAACCTTACACAAAATAGTTTCTCCTACACTGTGAATATTAGTAATAAGCGAGTAATAAGCGAAAGTTTTTCAAAAGGTCCAGAGCCTTCAATTTCAGTTCGATCTTAAATTTTGTTCTAAAATTAAAGCGCATTAAATTCTCAAGGAACCTCACCTCGAAGTTGTTGTCCACTTCTTTCTTTTATATATAATTTTTTTACTGAAATTATGAAAAAAATGAAATTGAAAAAAACATTCATACTGCAATAACTGCTTAACTAAAATTTAAATCATTTTAAATCGATACATGTCGAATCACAGAATAAAAATAATACTTGAATTTCTTTGAATATTTTTGAAACTATTATGTGCTTGATAATATTTGGTGAATGATACCTATTTAAATTTTCATAAACACACAAGACAAATAAATTCAAAATTTGGCCCAATTTTTGACTGTTGGTCTTTGCGGTTCGCGCTCGATAATATATTTATCTCGCGTTTTGGCTCGATTGTGTATTTAACTCGGGCTAAGCGCTCTATTTTTGTATGTCCCCCATATTTGTGCAAAGACCTTTCAAAATTAAAGTTCAAAGAATCGAAAACTGTAATTTAGTAATTGTGAATTCTTTTTTGTCCAAAATATGAACTTTTGTACATTATGCTTAACACTATTATGTAAAATGTATATTATATTTATTTCTGTACCTCGTTCTGATACTGCTTATTTAGATATTGTAAAATAATGTACAAATTTTATTTCTTCCTGGTTACTTTATTATTTGCTCCTTATTTTGCACTAAGTTTTATTCTCAGCTACCATGAAAAATTTATCATTTCAATAAATTTATATTACTACAATTCACAATATGCATGGGTATTAAAACATACGTATTTTCATTCACTTGTTTTTATAATTATAGGCGGGCGCATTGTCGTTTTTTAAATGTTATTTTTTACCATTTAAAACAAAAATACGCATCCTAGCGTAAAGTGTTTCGAAGTAAATTTGTAGATATAATTTAGGCGAAAAATTTTTTTACATAAAATGTTATAGCAGCTTGTGTCGTTTTTTAAAAAGTTAATTATTTTATTTTTACTACATTTTATAGCAAGAGTTGTTTAATAGGTAACTTTTATCTATTTTTTTCATAGCTTAGATCATTTGTCCAAAAATTTTATTTCTTCATTTTTAATTTTGCTTTTTATGAATCAAACTAGCGACGGTGTAGAAATTCACTTAAACCAACAATTGAAAGGTCAGAGGTCGATTTAAATCAAGCTGAGAGCGAGAAGCAAGGCGAGATCGACGATGCCGAAGTAGGTGGAGACGACGACGAAGACGATGCGGGAGCAGATCGAGTCAATTTTTGTTAAATCTGTTTTTTTTTATTATTTAAACAACAAATAGGCCATCTACCGTTGTTACTATGTTTCATACAATTTGAAAGTTTCAGCAAAAAATATTCATTATTGTGCACAAAAACGAGCTAATCTCGCAAAAGTATCAGATCCTGAAGTTTGTGATATTAAATATTACAGTTATGTAAATGCGTGCGTTTTAATCTTAGTATCGTTAAGGGCATTTTTTGCTTACGATATTTGCATGTTTGTGCCCAAAATAATGAATATCTTTTATTGAAACTTTAAGGAAGAAAACGGATATAAATAGCCTATTTCTGTTTTGAATAATTACAAAAAGTTTAATTTCTGTTCAATCTTGTTTTCTTTTTATTATCCAAGCAACAAGTATTAGCATGTTTATGTCCAAAATAATACATATCATTTGCTGAAACTTTAATGAGAGACGTAAGAAAGGTTTTAAACAGTTTGTATTTGTTTTAAATAATTTAAACAATGTAATATTTGTTTGTTCATCATTTTCTTTATTATATAAACGAAAAATATACTTTGAACCTAAGTCTTTATGTTTTCTGTCAATTTTATGTGCCTGTATCTTGTGGTTGCAGCGAAAAAATTTATTATTGCTGATTCAAACATACGGAAACTGAATTGCTAATCCGCAACTAAAATGTATAAATATTTCTTCCACCCGTAATAAAAAATACGTTCATGATAAATTACCTGCTCTTTATTTAAAAATATCAATGCAAATATTTTCGATACCCTCTGAAAATCCTAAATGTGTGCACGCACCATACCAGCACCGACACGCATGACGTGTGACCCTCATGGTTATGAGGACGCAGTTGTGTAATCCCCTGCGCGCATGTCGTGCGAGAAAATCCGCACGCGGTGCGACGCACGTGCGTCGCACCGTGCGCGCACTTTGCTGTCTGGCTATAGTGAAATGCATTATAATATAATATTCCGTTACTAATAGCCCGTAACTTTACATAAGGGGACTCGTGCCTTAAAACTAGTGAGAGAATTATGGCTCACTTGAGGCCATTTTATTTAAATTTGCATTCTTACATTGGCATGGTCCGAGTGACCACTGTTTGGCGTGCACCCTCACCGACGTAAAGGGCAATTAATGTGTGAAAGATCCCAACAAGCTGGTGTGAACTATAAGTTCCCGTTTATTAAAAAGAAAACCAACGAAGAAGGTTCTTCTCATTTTTACCTTTGGCTTTTATTTTCCGTTTTAGTATCCAGTGTAAAGCCATGAACCAATGCTCCCAACTTGAGCTCAAAGTAACGAATGAAATTCATAGTGGCCTCTCTGCCCATGGTGTCAGGTGAGAGTCGGGACGCCACTTGTCTTAGAAGTTTGGAACTACAGATTATTAAAATAAGCGGAGCCACAAGGAAGTGAGACAGTTGCCAGTTAGTTCCCCGCAGCGTTGTATCGCACCGTCGATATCCGAGTTTCGCGACTCGGCACTGATCGTGCGCTATTTGCTGATGTCCACAGGGATTCGCTAACTCTGTCAACACACAGATTCTCCGCGGCCGCATGAAACTGTGTTTCCCAGAAATCTTGTGCTAGCGGGATTCTTATCCACTGCGCATGTGCTGGATCGTGGTCCACCCATTTTAAATTCACTCAGCAGAACATGAAATAAGATATTGTAGACAAACTAAGACAAAAATATTTCATATCTAGTATAGAATTCCCGCGGTTCTCATTTCGAATAATATAAATTTTTTATCGCTACTATGAACTTATTTCCCCGGCAAAGATTTCGAAGCTAAGTATTTATATTTTAAATGTTTTCGAGCGGGGTTTATGATACCCCGTCACAATAAACAATGCTGTATGAAAATAAAAATCAATAAATTGAAAATTCCTCTTCCGAAAATCAGTTGAAGTTGTAGTTCAGTTTGATTCATTTTAATCAGTTGAAGTTGATGACTTTTAAACTCACATGAATCTTAGGGTGGGTCGAAAAAAATGTGGAATTTCAAATTGGAACAAACGAAAAAAGGTGGATTTTCATATCAAAATTTTCTGAAAAAGAAACTTTTCAAAATCGAATAAGGTTAAGGATTGCCACACGCAAAAAATGTACAAAAAATAGAATTTTCTGATTTTTCTTTGAAAGTATTAATTTTACGGAAAAATTATATATAAAAAATATCTAGTTCTCAATGAGGTACTTCTTTTATACTTTACTTATTTTTGCACGCGACCAGTTATTTTCAACTCGATAAGACGAAGTGCCAAAGTGAAAATACATCCAGGCGTTACTGGCGTGTCAATACTGGCGCAGTAATGGCTTTCAGTACTGGGACGGTACTGGTAAACCACTAGCATACTAAAATGCCAGTGGTTACCATGAAGCCCACAAAATGTTAAAAAATAGTTATTTTTAGCATTAGTGCCCGTTTACCAATTTCTCACAAATCGAATCAAACCAGTTTAAAATAGAGACGGTCAGTAGTTGTTCGAATTTTCAATGGAAATTTGAAAACACATGCATTTATACATTTTTTTAAATAGAAAAAAGTCTTACTGTATGTGAAACCGGCTTGATTCATTACATCATTACAATTTTTAAAATAAAACTGCTCTTTTTTGAAAGAAAAAATGGTATCTAAGTCAAGTCAAATCTTCAAAAACTGAATTTATTCGAATATTCGATTATGTCGAATTCCGAAGGTTCTGATTCACTGTTGGATCTATTTTTTCTCAAAAAGGAGGTCTAGGTCCATGTTAAATATATAATTTTTTATAACTTATTTTTCAAAAATATTGTCTTCTTAACAGCTGCATATTGAGTTTTCAAATATCAAAAAAATCTTTAAAAATGGAGCAAAATTAATAATACTATATAATATAAATATAACTATTTCATACCTAAAAATATTTTATTTTAAATTAGGACCTTAGCTTATAAAAACCTTGAAGCTTCTTTCTCGCTAGCTTTCTGGTTGTACGTTGTTTCTTGATGCCAGGTGTCGTTGTTTCGCCAGTCTTATTCTTTCTTTCTTTCCTCCTTCTTGATTAAGAGCATTAGATAGCCATCTGCTTACTTTAGAAAGAATTATTTCCTTCTTTGCCGAGTCTTTGAAAGTATCTAATAACACTCCTGAAACATTAAATTAAAAAACCTAGGGATGGTTTTCCAAGAAATTACGAAGCTAGATAAAAATTATTATAACATACCTTCTAGGCATTTATAGCATTTTGCGTTGGAAAAATTATTCTTTGATACTCCTCTACAAGGTTTACCTATTCCACTGTACTAAAGCTGGACGGCTTTTGAAATGATCGAAGATAGCACTAACACTTTGATATCGTTCAAAGATCATCCTTGATTTGCGAGAAGAAACATGTATTCCAGACATAGTTGGGCTCTTTCGTTGACTTTAACTTCCTCATCAAATTTTGTAATCAAATCAAATTTTGTAAAGCGACTTGCGTGGGCCCAGGAAAATGTTGATCGAGATTGGGACGAGGTAATATTCACCGACGAGGCTTCTGTTTGGGGTTACGTGACGTCATCACAT